>NC_061514.1:181165113-181187209 GCF_022539505.1 Lolium rigidum | reverse complement strand
TGATCTCTTCGGAGCTGTAGGAGGTGCCGCGGACAGCTTCCTCTTTTGCTTAAGTGGAGGCGGCGGAGTCTCCCGACGAGGAGGAGGCGGCGGAGTATTTTCACGCGGAGCAGACCGGTCATGGATAGGGGAATCATCATCGCGCACGAGGAGAATCATCACGCGGAGGAGACTCGGGTGGCGGAGGAGGCGGAGGTGGCATGCTTGTTGGCTTCTCACCTGGAAACACAATGTTCTCCTTCCGCCATTGCACGGTGGTTCTACGGGCTTCTCCCGAGCTTCTTTGATTTCCCCATCTTCACCGCAGGGTGCTCAAGCACCAACCCCTCATAATCTCTCATCACTTCATCCACCATCACAACAGACAAAGTCGTCTTGGACCGAACGGCAATGGTAAGACCTTGTAGGTAAGAGGATGCCGACCGCCGCCTTGAAGGATAGGTTGAAAACTTTAACATGCAGCTCACAAGGACGGCTCTCGGTGAGATCATGCACGCGGGGGTAGCGAGGAGGCTCGACCACCCGGGTCATCATCATCATCATCCACCCGCCGAGAGGAAGCCACGCCGCTTCTCCGGTGTGGTTGAGATTGCGGCGGGGAGATGGCATTGAGCAATGCGAGGATCTACAGCCTGCCCCCGAGCCATCCGAGATGTAAGTACTTGGGTTACCATGGTTAATTGGGCTTTCATGGTGCTCATACCCTCCTCTAAGTTAGCCAGGCGGTCTGTTTCCCTTGCCTTCCTCCTCTCATGGCTTTTATCGAGGAAATCTCTTCCTTTCCGCAGGAAAGCCATACTTCCACGGAACGGAGCCTTCTGTGCCTCGTGTTCGTCCGCCGTGTTCTTTGTTCCCAAGGGCGCGTGTCAGCTCATCGTTCTCTCTTTTGGGCTGGAACAACCCCGCCTCCACGTCCCTACGTGCTCTTTCCAGGGCATCAATGGGAACCTTCAGATGAGCTTTCTTATAGATGCACTTCCCTGTTTCTGGATGCAACGTTCCCCCAATCCCGTAGAACCACTCCTTGCACCGTTCGATCCAACCGTGTGTCCCTAATCCGATCCCTTTACTCGGTCGGTTCCGCCTCAGCTGCTTGCCACTTAGGACGGTTAGCCCCGTATCCACTCGGGACCCAGAATTTGGTGATATAGCTTCAACGCAGCATTTGCCTTATTTATTTCCGACCTTCTCTTAAATTCTTCCGACTCCGTGTCGTACTTCACGAATTCTTCCCGGTGAGTTTTTACCTTCTCATTGTCCGGAGTCTTCTTTATCTTGATAAAGCGGCGCAATCTTTTCTTGTGGCTCTTGAATAGTTCGGCCATCTTCTTCTTGCCAAACTCGCGGAGGGCCTCGCTCCATCTTGGCCTTTTCAGCGTCACCCCCTCTTCGGGTACTATGTTGAAATGTGACATGAGCTTGTCCATAATGCTGTTTTTGGCTACATCATCGATATAAAGACCTTGACCTTCTTCCTCTCCGAGACAACGACTAGTCCCTTCGGCTTGTGCCATTCTCGAACGGTGATCGGGACGTGGTCCCTAACAAGCACTCCGCATTGAGCTATAAATGCCTTTGCACCTTTCTCCGGAGCAATCGGTTTACCATCCTTTTCGATGTGGGTGATGTCGTGCCTAACACCGTCATCCAACTTTTGGCCGAGGCCTCGCTTCCTCGACTTTACGGAAGAAGTGCTCGATCCGGAGGGCTAAAAAAGAAATAATTCATAGTCGGTACAATTTAATTAGTTAATGCATCTAGTCGATCAACAGCGGCTTAATTAGTTTATATACCTCGGTGATAACTACAGTTCGGGAGCCATTATGATGATCTTGTTCCTCACCGGCGCCACTAGGATCTTCTTCCTCAATATTCCCCGCTCCCTCACCGGAGTCATTCAAATAAGTTGCGGTGACATCGTCACCGCCATCATCTGGAATAACGTCGTCGTCGCGATCATCCAGAGTACCGTTTGCTATGAGGTTCTCCATGAAATTTTCTTCAAATTCATCTCTGTCCATGCTTTCTACAATGACCTGCAAGCTATACATATATAGGAACCATCATATGATCAAATTAAGGATAATGCAGAAAACAGAAAATGGAGTTACATATGTAGTTCTTAACTAAGGATCGATAATATAGTGCTGAAAGCAGATAGTGCAGTTACATGCATACATAGATCGGGTTCATGTTTATTTAACCCTAATACATATCAATCACTACTACAACCACTCAACCGCGCAGACCGGGTCCTAGAGGGCGCCGACCGGGTCCTGAGCCGCGCTGGGTGTACCCCCAAAGCCATGGAACAACAACGGGAGCATAGCTAACATGAGATCCCCGCATAACGCTCCATCCGGTCCTATACATGTTGTCTAACGCGTACATGTAACGGCGAACGTGCTGGTCCTCCGCTTCAATGCGCTGAGCTACCTCCTCCGGCGGGGCCGGCTCCTCTCGAAACGACCGTGGCCCATAAGACCTCCACCAAAGAATATCCGGGTCGACAACGGGACCCGGATTCCGCACCAAGGTGCGCGACCCGGAAGCTAAGACCTCCCAGTGCCACCCCGGCGGAGCCCAGCCGGACCTCCCCCATCTGCTCCATCTCCTCTAGAAGAGTCAGACCACGGCGCGGCGGCTGTCGCGGCATCGTAGCTACGAAAACAAATCATATATATATGTACCAACGTTAACATAAATTAAAAAATAAATTCACTACTTAGTCGGCGCCGGCACTACCGTTTGGGGGCGCCGGCACTACATACTTTATTTTGGGCCGGGGGCGCGGTGGCACTACATACTTACTAACTAACACTAACACTAACTAACTAATTTTTCACTAACACTAACTCTAACACTAACTTTTTCACTAACACTAACACTAACTTTTTCACTAACACTAACACTAACAAACTAACTAATTTTCTAACACTAACACTAACACTAATTAACACTAACACTAACAAACTAACTAATTTTCTATCTAACACTAACTTTTTCACTAACACTAACACTAACAAACTAACTAATTTTTTATCTAACACTAACACTAATTTTTTATCTAACACTAACACTAACAAACTAATAAATTTTTGTAAACTAATTTAAATCAAATTATGTACTAATTATGTACTAATTTACAAATTATGTACTAATTCTTGTAACTAGTTTTGTAACTATTTTTGTACTAAACTAATTAATCTAACATATATAAAAACAAAAATCTAAAAATCTAAAAAGTTAAAAAAAATGGTGGTCGGGGCTCACCTTGGCGCCGCGGCGGAGAGGAGGCGCGCGGCGGGCGGCACGGCGGACGGCGACGGCGGCACGGTGGACGGCGATGCGCGGCGGACGGCGGCGGGCGGACGGCGGCGGGCGGACGGCGGGCGGACAGCAGCCGCGGGCGCGCGGGCGTGGCGGTGGGCGGCGGCGCGGTGGGCGGACGGCGGCGGGCGACGGCGAGCGGTGGGCGGCGGCGCGTGGGCGGCAGTCGCGGGCGGGGCAGCTCGACAGCAGTCGTCCCGGCTGTCTCCGCGCGATTGATCTCCGCGCGGAGACGAAGTGTCGGTCTATATACGCACCCCCCTTTGGACCCGGTTTGTATTACAAACCGGGTCCAGCGCCCTTTGGACCCGGTTTGTAATACAAACCGGGACTAAAGGCCATTTTCGCTGCGTTTTCGCTGCGCGCGCAAAAGGCTTTTAGTCCCGGCTTGTATTACAAACCGGGTCCAAAGGCCAATTTTTTAAAAAATTTCATTCCCACCTTATTTCAAATCAAAAAAACACGCATGCGGCCACCGCCATGCCACACGTGTCCACCGCCGCCTCCGCCATGTACTGGCCACCGCCGCCACCGCCACCGCCGTGTACTGGCCACCGCCGCCACCGCCACCGCCGTGTACTGGCCACCGCCACCGCCGCCGCCGCCATGTACTGGCCACCGCCACCGCCGTGTACTGGCCACCGCCACCGCCGCCGCCGCCATGTACTGGCCACCGCCACCGCCGTGTACTGGCCACCGCCGCCACCGCCACCGCCGTGTACTAGCCACCGTCACCGCCGTGTACTGGCCACCGCCACCGCCGTGTACTGGCCACCACCGCCACCGCCACCGCCGTGTACTGGCCACCACCGTCACCGCCATGTACTGGCCACCGCCGCCGTGCCACACGTGTCCCTTCCCCGTGCCACGTGTCCCTCCGCCGTGCCACACGTGTCGCTTACCCGTCGACGCCGTCGTGCGGCGTGTAGCCACCGCTTCCACGTGCCTCACCCCGCCGACGCCGGCGTGCGACGTGTGTAGCCGTGGCTTACACGTGCCATGCCCCGCGTGCGATATAGAGCGACGAGTGCGGGCGCAACCAGACGTCGCCACCGCCTCCGCTCATTCATCTCCAGGATGCCTCCACGTCATCGAGGGGCGTCCGGTTTCCGTGGCGTTCGAGTGCGTCCGAGCGGTAGGTTCACCGCCGAGATACGCGCCGGTGGCTTCCGCCTCACCTCGGCACGTACAACACGCCGGAGCTGGCGGCGCGCGCTTACGACGCGGCGGCGTGGCGCTTTCGGCGGCCAGGGCGAGACATGAACTTCCCGGATGTTGAATCGCTAGAGGAGGCGGAGTTCCTCGCGCCGCCGCCGTGCCTCGTCGACGACGAGGACCGGTCGCCGGCACCGCCGAGTGCAGCGCAGGATCGCCATCGCCGAGCGCGACGAGCGGTTGATGCGCCGGTGGAGGGCGCAGTTCCCCAACGATGCCGACAACACCGACGCGTTCTTTGCTAACCTTAGGGCACAACGCAGGTCCGACGGGCGCCACCGTCGGGCCGTCGCCGCCTTCGAGCTCGAGAACCCGAATACAACTTGGACCGAAAACGACCCTCGGTGGGAGGACATTTGGACGGAGACAACCTCCGACGACGAGTAGAGACTAGACTAGTAATTTATCTATTTTATTGTAATTTCAATAAAGTCGATGTCGGTTGGTTTTGTTCAATAAAGTGGTTGACAAGAAATTTATTACGATTGAACTGAAATTAAAGTACAGAGCTCCTCGGAGAAAAGTTTCCCGCCACATACATGGAATTAAAGTACAGAGCTCAACTGAAAATTAATTAAGATACATCACCAGATTCGATCTGTTCTAGTCATTCGGTCATACTCGTGCCTAGCCCTATAGTACTCGCCACTCGTAGTCGTCGTAGTCGCCGTCATCATCGTCGTCGGCATCGGGGTCGCGGTAGTCGAACCTCGACGGGAGAGCACGCGTGGGCTGGGACCGAGGGTAGCGCGAGCGGGGGCCACGGTAGGCCATGACGCCCTGGAGAGTCCGGCCGCACCACCACGGCCGACGGCCGGCCTCGTTGAAGTCCGAAGGAGGCGGGCCGCCCTCCTCGTGCACGGCAAGCGCCCTCTCACGCCGATTGATGAAGAAGCTTTCCCAAGTCGGGAAGTAGTCGGGATGCCATCGGGGATTCCTCCGCTGCTCTGGCGTGAGCTCGAAGTAGTAGTGGTTCGTGATGGCCATCTCGCGCGCCACACCTAGAGGGACAGGAGGGACCGGTACGCCTCCGACGCTCAGCAACCAGCTGGTCGGGACACGGTAGCCCGGCGGGCAGGGGTAGTTCGACGCGCAAAGCGCCTCCGCCTCCCGGAGGGTTAGAGATACGATGGAAGCCATGGGACAGAGTGATGAGGTTTGCAGATATGAGTCTAGATGTGATATGTAAATGGAGGCCAAGCCTACATATATATATAGTGAAAAAATTGGTGGGAGGACAGAGGCGGGAAGCAGTGGAATGCGCGGGAAGAAAAATAGGCGGGAACGCAGTGGAAAGCGCGGGAAGAAAAATAGGCGGGAACGCAGTGGCACCGAAAACATTAGTCCCGACTGGTGGGTACAACCGGGAGTAAAGATCATTTTTTTGTCATATCTAACAAAAGTGTCGGTGGGATAAAGACGTGTGGGTAACCTTTAGTCCCGGCTGGTGGGTCACAACCGGGACGAAAGATCCTTTTTTGTCATCTAACAAAACTGTCGGTGGGATAAAGACGTGTGGGTAACCTTTAGTCCCGGCTGGTGGGTACAACCGGGACGAAAGATCCTTTTTGTCATCTAACAAAGCTGTCGGTGGGATAAGGACGTGTGGGTAACCTTTAGTCCCGAGCTGGTGGGTACAACCGGGACTAAAGATGTCGGCAGGATAAGAACGCATGGGTGGACGCACTCGCTCGATGAGATAAAGCATGTAGCGCACGACGCCCTGTCGAGTAGAAGCGGTGCTGTGCCTATAAAAGGAGCATCGATACGGCTTGCCAGCGCAGATCAACAAGCCAAGCGCGAGATTCATTCCCATGGATTGGAAAATCTCCCGTGGCGCAGCTTCTCGAAGATGTTGTTGGTGCACACGCCCTACGGCATCTTCGGAAGCTGCGCCTCGGAATTTTTCCCTGCAAGCCCGTGAACGACTACATCTCCTCTAACGGTGTTGGGGAAAGGGTTGGGAAATCTCCCGTGGCGCAACTTCTCGAAGATGTCGTTGGTGCACAAGCCTTACGGCATCTTCGGAAGTTGCTCCTCGGAATTTTTTCCTGCAAGCCCCTGAACGACTACATCTCCTCTAATAGTGTTGGGGAAAGGGTTGGGAAATCTCCCGTGGCGCAGTTTCTCGAAGATGTTGTTGGTGCACATGCCCTACGGCATCTTCGGAAGCTGCGCCTCGGAATTTTTCCCCTGCAAACCCGTGAACGACTACATCTCCTCTATATATATGGTACAAAAAGCCAACCACATCTCCACTTTTCATATCTTACATACAGTTAAATGATTACACAAAAATAAATGGGAAATTGATTGCCATGTTGAGATACTCATTTTTGCCATGGAGCATCTTCATCATTTAATCTTCTTCGGCCTTAACCATGGAGCATCTTCATCATTTAACTTGATGCTTGGATCAATGTTCACTCTGAAGGGTGGAATTTCATCAAACTTATTATAATCTTCTGACATGTCCGTCTTGTCCTCCACTCCCACGATGTTTCTTTTTCCAGAAAGAACTATGTGGCGCTTTGGCTCATCGTTTGATGTATTTGTTTCCTTATGTTTCCTTTTTCTTGGTTTGCTAGACATATCCTTCACATAGAAAACCTGGGCCACATCCTTGGCTAAGACGAATGGTTCGTCTCTATACCCAAGATTGTTGAGATCCACTGTTATCATTCCATACAACTTGTCTACCTGAACCCCGCCTCCTGTTTTGTTGACCCATTTGCACCTAAACAAATGGACCTTAAAAGAAGGTCCATACTCAAGTTCCCAGATATCCTCTATGTAACCATAATATGTGTCATTTGGGCCTTCATTCATTATTGCATCAAAGCGGACACCACTTGTTTTGGTTGGTGCTCTTTTTATCTTGGGCGATCGTGTAAAATGTATTCCCATTTATCTCGTACCCTTGGAAAGTCACTACGAGTCGAAGATGGTGTCCGGGCCGACAAGTACGAGCTGATCTTCAATATCTTCGTTATTCAGGAGATGTTTTTGCAACCAACCGCCGAAAGTCGACATGTGTTCACGTCTAATCCAATCGTTCGACCGCCCGGGTTCCGGGAGCGTAGAAAGTTCTTGTGCTCACCGATATACGGAGCCACCATGGTGGAACTTTGTAGAACCGTGTAGTGTGCTTGAGTCAAAGAAATCCCGTCCCTACATATCATTGATTTCCTTCCTAGCGTGCCTTTTCCACTTAGTCTCCCTTCATGCCGCGATTCGGGAACACCAATCGGCTTAAGGTCGTGAATAAAGTCAACACGGAATTCAATGACCTCCTCTCGTTCCATAGCCCTTGGAGATGCTTCCTTCCGGCCTAGCACGGTTATGAACATATTTCTTCAAGACTCCCATGAACCTCTCGAAGGGGAACATATTGTGTAGAAACACAGGACCGAGAATGGAAATCTCATCGACCGTGTGAACGAGGAGATGTGTCATAATATTGAAGAAGGATGGTGGGAACACCAGCTCAAAACTAACGAGACATTGGACCACATCATTCTGCAACCTCGGTAGAATTTCTGGGTTTATTACCTTCTGAGAAATTGCATTGAGGAATGCACATAGCTTCACAATGGGCAGTCGAACATTTTCCGGTAGAAGCCCCCTCAATGCAATCGGAAACAACTGTGTCATTATCACGTGACAGTCATGAGACTTCAAGTTCTGGAATGTTTTCTTCTCCATATTTATTATTCCCTTTATATTGGAGGAGAAGCCAGACGGGACCTTGATACTGCTAAGACATTCAAAAAATATTTCCTTCTCTGGCTTTTGTAAGAGCGTAGCTGGATAAATGACGTCCTTTAACTCTCTCATGCAGATTTTTGGGGTCTTTCCAACGTTGCTGGTCCTCCCGTGCTTCCGGTGTATCTTTTGTCTTCCCGTACACGCCCGTAAAGCCTAGCAGGTTCACGCAAAGATTCTTCGTCACGTGCATCACATCGATTGAAGAGCGGACTTCTAAGACTTTCCAATATTCTAGCTCCCAAAAAATAGATTTCTTCTTCCACATGGGCGCGTGTCCGGCAGGCGTCATTCGGAACGGACCGTCCGCCGAGACCCTTTCCAAATATTACATCTAGATCCTTGACCATACCAAATATATCAACACCATCACGATGGGGAGGCTTCCTCCGGTGATCAGCCTCACCGTCGTAATGCTTGCCTTTCTTTCTTACGGGATGGGTAATCCTAAGAAATCGACGATGCCCCGGGTACACGACCTTCGACCTTTTTCCAAATAATCACCTTCGAGCTCATGTAAACAGGTGTGTGCATGCATTGTATCCCTTGTTTGACTGTCCCGAAATGTTACCAAGAGCAGGCCGGTCATTGATGGTTACGAAAAGCATCGCTCTTAGGTCAAATTCCTCCCGCTTGTGCTCGTCCCACACACGTACACCCGCTAGGGACCACAGCTGTAGAAGTTCTTCGACTAATGGCTTCGGTACACATCAATGTCGTTCCCGGGTTGCTTCGGGCCTTGTATGAGCACCGGCATCATAATGAACTTCCGCTTCATGCACAACCAAGGAGGAAGGTTATATATACAAAGAGTCACAGAGCCAGGTGCTATGGCTGCAGCTCTGCTCTCCAAAAGGATTCATGCCATCCGTACTTAGACCAAACCTTAAGTTCCTTGCATCCTCGTGCAAAGTTTGGGAACTCTCTATCGATTTTTCTCCATTGGGATCCATCGGCAGGGTGCCTCAACATCACGTCTTTCTTACGGTCTTCTTTGTGCCATCGCAACAACCTAGCGTGCTCTTTATTCCCGAACAAGCGTTTCAGCCGTGGTATTATAGGAGCATACCACATAACCTTGGCAAGAACCCTCTTCTTGGGGCGCTCGCCCTCAACATCACCAGGGTCATCTCGTCTGATCTTATACCGCAATGCAGTGCACACCGGACATGCATCCAAATTCTCGTACTCACCGCGGTAGAGGATGCAGTCATTAATGCATGTATCTTTTGCACATCTAATCCTAGAGGGCAGACAATCTTCTTCGCTTCGTACGTACTGGCGGGCAATTCGTTACCCCTTGGAAGCTTCCTCTTAATTATTGTCAGCAACTTTCCAAATCCTAAGTCAGTGACACCGTTCTCTGCCTTCCATTGCAACAATTCCAAGGTGTCTGCCTAGCTTTTTATGGCCATCTTCGCAAGTTGGGTATAACAATTTGTTGTGATCTTCTATCATCTTGTCGAAGGCCAACCTTTCCTTTTCAGTTTCACATTCTCTCCTTGCATCGGCAATGGCCCGGCCAAGATCATCATCGGCGAGCTCATCTCGGTGCCTCTTGATCTTCTACTTCATTGTCTTCATTGCCTTCGCGAGTATCATCGTATTCGGGGAAATTGGGATAACCGTCATCATCCTCTTCCTCTTCTTCATTGTCTTCCATCATAACCCCTCTTTCTCCGTGCTTGGTCCAACAATAGTAACTGGGCATGAAACCGGATCGCAGAAGGTGGCTGTGAATGAGACTCGAGTGAGCATAATTTACGATATTCTTGCAGTCCACACATGGACAATACATGAAGCCACCATGTTTGTTTGCCTCCGCCACGGCCATAAAATTATCCAGGCCCGCAGATGAACTCGTCAAACCGTCGGTCAATGTACATCCATTGCCGATTCATCCGCATGATATAATTAAGCTGATCAAAACCATTACGGAACATCACGATGTATATATACACATGCATTTTATCAATTGCGGATGAAAAGGATAAAGTCGTTAACCTCGATGAAGAAGAAAAAAGCAAGTTAAGTGTGGCTTGATTTGTGTAAACTCAAGTGGCAAATCCTCTTAAGCATTTCATCGAACACCTCTTGTGCATGTGAAGAAGAGAGGAAAGAAATACACCCCTCTTGTGAAGATAGTGAAAAAATGGCTAAGTGTGGCTCACACTTGGGCAAGGGCAAGGTTATATAGCCGGAGGGGGCCTTTGGACCCGGTTTGTCATACAAACCGGGACTAAAGGGTTCCCCAGGCCGACACGGCTCGCCGCGCCCTGCGGGTGGACCCTTTGGACCCGGTTTGTATGACAAACCGGGTCCAAAGGCCGCTCTGAGACAGGCGCCAGCGGGTGGGGTCGTCCTGGGCAGAAACGAACCGGGTCCAATGGGGGCATTGGACCCGGTTTGATTCAGCAGTGGGACATTTGCTTGGGACCAAAGGCCTCTTCTCCACTAGTGTAAATTTATCTATTTTCCTTAATGTAAGTAACTTATTTAAATAACAGTAATTTTATCCAGTATAAAGTTTTCTTGATAGCAATCGAAATAACCTGTTTTCGGCGAAATTCCAAATTCTCGACAGAGAAAAAGAAAACCCTACCAGCGACCATGCCACCACACCCAACCAGGTTAGGAGGAGGAGCTGATTGACCGATCAGGGATATGAACTTGGACGCTAGTGATGACTCACGTCGGGACGATTGACTTGCGTTGGTGCGTCGTAACGCCACGAGGTTGGTTTCTAGTTCGCCCTTCACCCGCTGCCGGCAGCCCACGGCCACGAAGTCAGAATAATCGCATGCCACCCTGCCAAATCCGCATACAAGGTGCACTATATTTTTCCATGCAGCCCATTCTATCGTTGTTGCTCCTTAATTTTTTGTGTGGCATACCCCGTGGTAAAATTTTAGGTCCGCCACTGGGGGCGGCTTCATACTTCAGACCATTTAGATCATGGAGCCGCAGCGGACGCCTTCATGCTTAAGACCGCAGAGCTATGGCAGACGGGTCAAAGCATGGAGCCATCGGCGGTGATTTCATGGCTGAGGATGGAGTAGGCAGAGGCGGTTTCATGCTGGAAAGGATGAAGCTGGCGCCATGCAAATGGGTTTGTTTCGTGGATTCTTTTCAAAACCAGTTATTTGTGCTGACTTTTCAAGAAAAGACTTATTTTATCGTTCTTGCATGTATACGCGTGCGGCAGACTGCCGGGGCAAACTCGTTTTGGTCGCTGCAGGCAGGACCCATATGCAAAACAAAACAAAAACGTGGATCAACCAGAGCGCCTTATTTGATTCACCACTACTGGATCGGAGAAGATGATGTTTATGTACGTAGTTCTCCGCTCATCAGTGGCAGAAGACTGTAATATTTGATCAACGGAAGACATGGCGCGAGTTGACTGGTACGTACGTAAGACTTTCTTCTTCCCCGATGCCGCGTGCGTTCCATTTCTTTCCCTCCCTAAAACGCCGCGAATCACAGCGACAGACCACCCAAAAAAACCAGCCGAGAATCCAAACAAAAAAAGGTGATTTTTTTTTTCTTTGGCGAGGCCGGAGGTCGTCGTCGTCGTCGTCGTTTCCGTCCACCCCCTCTCCGGCTCCGATGCCATTAACCCCACGCCCACGGCCAGCCTCTCGTCGCGGGCCCCCGTGATGCCGTCGTGGTGGAAGCGCTCCAAGTCCACCTTCCACCTCTCCGCCACCACCGCCTCCTCCTCCTCCGCCCCGGCCTCCCCGGCGCGGGCCTCCACCTCGCGCGCGCAGCCGCGACGCACGGGCTCCGACGACGCCGGGGACCTTCTCTTCGGGCGGCCTCACCGCCAGCCGCGCCAGCTCACGCGGCAGCGGAAGCTGCGCCACGTCGACGACCTCGACAAGCTGCTCGCCGACCTCGGCATCGACGTCACCTCGCCCTCCTCGCCGCCGCACTCAAGGGGGCGCGCCTCCGCGTCTGATGCCGTTGGGCTCGGACCCCCGATCTTGAGGTCCTCCAACGCCGCGGATGGGGTGGTAGCCCCGCCGCCGAGGTCCGCCTCCTCGCCCGTGCTGCACCCCCTGCCGTTACCGTCGCCGAAGCCCCCCACGGAGCTGGAGACCCCGGAGCCGGCGGGGGGCGCAGAAGGCGGGAACGAGAAGCCGTCGTTGCAAATACCAAGGTAATGTTGATTCATGAAATTTTTCATCGTACCGTACTACGTTTTCTTATTATTTTCCCTGCCTTGTCTTCCGTTGTGTCTGGTACGTATAATATATGTTGGAAACTACGAGATTTGCAATGAATTAGACTTTTTTTTTTCTTCTTTCATTAGGCCATCGTCATATTTTAGAGAAATCTCTCACAGTTCAGAATTAGGTGAAAGATATTCGGGGTTCCAACGATCTGCAGATAGAAATACTAGTAGTAGCATACTTCAAAGCTTCGCTATGATTGCTTGGCCACTGCTTGTATAGGTCACGAAACAATAGGAACAGGGGATGAAAAGTTTGAATATTCTCTGAACTAGAATGTTTCTGGTACGAGATTGTATTATTGCTTTCTTTAATCAACGATGTAGACATCTGACCGAGAAATAACAATGCTTGTGTAATCAGAATCACAATTACTAGCTAATTATTTGCATGTCTTTGCTGACTACCTGACTGATCCATAAAGTATTTAATTGGATCATTTCTACTCTTCAAAGTGGCTGCCAGTGTCCTTGAATGCCTGTTTTATCTCAACTTGCAATGCTCCTTGCATTATTTCCTGATTCTTCCTAATCTTGTGGTTACAGGGTGACAGGCCAAAAGTTTGCCGAGCATAATGATTTAGGCCCAAATGGGACAAAGCGGCCTACCTCTAGTCACCAAAGAAAGGGACTCCGTGAGAAATTCCAGGATAAGAGTTCAGCTGAAACAGCCAACTTCAGATTGAACATTCCCGCTAAAAGCGCTCCAAGCAGTGGATTTTCCAGTCCTGTAGGCAGCCCTCGAAGATTGAGCAGTGCTGACGTCTCATCTGCTGCGGCATATGCTCAAGGTCCGCAAGTGTGGTCAGCTCCATCGATCCACACAATAGATTTTCCGGGAGCTCCGTCTCCTCGGACTTCACCTGAAAATTGTACAGGGTCTTCAGACCTATCTCACTACTCTGCTGCATTCAGAAGTCCCCTTCTTATCCCAAGGAATACCAGTGCCCCTCCATCACCACACCCTAAAAGGTTCCCAGAAAACCAAATTTCACGTGCCGAAGGCAATGGAAGTGTCAGTTTCCATCCATTACCACTTCCTCCTGGCGCTACAAGCCCTATGCAAACATCTTTCAGCACCCAGCCTTCTCCAAAAGTTGAAATGCCCTCAGTGGCTTGTCAGTGGCAAAAAGGAAAACTTCTAGGCAGTGGTACATTTGGCTGTGTATATGAAGCTACCAATAGGTATGGAAGTGTATTAGCTATATCATTGTTGACTTATTACTTCATTGAGTTCTGAATTTTGGTATACTGCCATTGCTTGTAGGAATACTGGAGCTCTTTGTGCGATGAAAGAGGTTAACATAATTCCTGATGATGCTAAATCTGTTGAGTCTTTGAAGCAATTGGACCAGGTTATTAAATTTGACTTACCATCTGAATAGAGTACATGCTTTTTTTACTGTTCAGAAACAGGGAATTAGATTTTTTTTATCACTTCAGTTGTTTCATTTGGAATCTTTTTATGTTATTATTCCTGTTGATTTTTCAAGAAACAAGTTTCTACTCCGTAGCTGCTTGAGTTTATTGTGCTTCTTCCAACTATTACCTATAAAAGTAGCATGTCATGTGCTTACCTTATGGTTTTCACTCAGGCCTGAGTCTATACCACAGATGAACTTAGTCTCCAGAACACTCTGGTCATGCCACCTTTCTGCGAATTGATATTTGCTTCCATTGTACATTGAAATAGACTAATAATGATTTAGTACTTGCATTTCCTCCTTTATCCTGATGTATATGCAAGTTACAAAGATGCCTTTGTTGACCTATTTTCATTTGTTTCAGGAAATAAAGTTCCTAAGTCAATTTAAGCATGAAAACATAGTTCAGTATTATGGCAGTGACACTGTAAGTTCACCACTCTAAGCTGAGCTAAGTAATCAAGTTGCTACTATAACAACATCTTATTTCTTGGAGGACCTTGCAGATTGAAGACCGCTTCTACATTTACCTGGAATATGTACATCCGGGTTCGATTAATAAGTATGTCAAACAACATTATGGAGCAATAACAGAATCAGTTGTCCGAAACTTCACCCGCCATATTCTTAGAGGTCTAGCGTTTTTGCATGGCCAAAAGATTATGCACAGGTGTGTGCTTCTATACATATACTTGGTCTTACGTCTTCTTATTGCTAGAACAGCTGTTATGTGAACTCATGATTTCTCACTGTTCCATGTGATTTTCTGTACTGTTATTTTAGATTTTCAAACAAAACTATCATGCATATTTTACTATGTTTATACTGAGTTTGGTTTACCAGATTGTGATATGTTAATGTACAGTGCGAAACCTCATAAGGGACAGTAATATTGTTATTGGTTGTTTGTTCTGCACTACCCTTCTCAGCAATGGAGAAATTATCATCTCAAATCTATTCAGTGTCAGTTGCCTGTAGATACATTTGAAACCCTGTATGCACTCAACCATTTAGTATCACTTTATGCCATGTATGTAAAAGAAGCAAATTTACTCTTACAGGGATATCAAAGGAGCAAATCTGCTAGTTGATATTAATGGTGTAGTGAAATTGGCCGACTTTGGAATGGCCAAGCATGTAAGTATATCCTTGCATAGCTTATTAGCAGTTTTCACGTTTAGTATGCTGTGCCTATTCATTTTAATATTTGAAGGTGCATTGGCAAAGCATTAGTTGAACACCAGCCGAATCAATCATCAACTATTTATCCAAACCTATCTATCATTACGATAATGGGGAAGTTGTTGGATGTACTCAACAAGTAACTAAGTGCACATCTCTTGTCTGCTGTATGTTATTGATTATTGATGTCCCATATAATTGTGTTTGCCATTTGTAGCATTTTGTATGACAATTTTGGTGGTGCTACTAATTGATTATTTTTTAGAAACTGACAACAACATTGCCTTTTCATCAAACTCAATAATTGCAAATGTATGGACTTGTTTTTTAGTCGAACAAGTCAAAATAGAAATTCTATTACTAGTTGAATCATGTTTGATACTTGCAGAATAATTTGGTTACAACTTTCTTTTTTTCATGCTATTGTAGCATCCAGAATAACTTTTTAAGAGAAGGGCCAATCTACAACTTTTGAAATCTTGCTCAGATAGGGCTACTTATATAATAATTGTAAACATTTCCTATGTATCCTCTCGTTTATGTACAGTTGACAGTACTCTGTTTTTACCAGTTAAGTACTGCAGCCCCTAATCTTTCATTGAAGGGAACACCATACTGGATGGCCCCAGAGGTAATCATATCTATTTCTTTTATATATGTACTCCCTCTGATTCATATTAATTGTCGTTAATATGGATGTATCTAGAATTAAAATATGTCTAGATACATCCATATTATAGTCAATTAATATGGACCGGAGGGAGTAGTGATTTTCTTTTAACTTTGTACTGCCGTGGCTCGTCATGCTCGCTTTACCTTTTTTGGATTACATACATCCAAAGCATGTGCATTATTACAACTTACATGGGCCAGTACAGCTCCAAACTCGGTTTATGAATTGTTCTTTGTTTGATGGAATCAATTGTTATTTCTTCGTGTGAAATCAGTTAAAAAGACAACATTGTACTTTTTGACATATCAACCTCACCACTGGGAAGATGGTTCCCCTCACAAAAGAAAAAAAAGAGAGAAAGATGTAGGCAACCATATGGTCGTTTAGTACGACAGATATATGACCTGAAAAGTTGAAACAACAGCAACATCACTAAATTTCTCTAGTGCAAGAGGCAGCTTATTAGGTTCATCGCAGAAATTAAATTGCTATGTTACAGAAAAGTCTGATAAAGTATTGTATTCAAGTTAATTAACATTGCGGAAATTTAGTTTGTGCTTGCTGAATTTTGATTTGTTTCTTCTTGTACAGATGGTTCAGGCTACTCTATCTAAAGATGTAGGCTATGATCTTGCTGTTGATATCTGGAGTCTTGGTTGCACCATCATTGAGATGTTCGATGGGAAACCTCCTTGGAGTGATCTTGAAGGGGTAATAACTTGGGGCGTTTAGCTTTACAGTAAGCTTACTAACATGCATTTCACGACTTTGCCTAGTGTGCATAAAACCATTTTCTTTAGCGAGGGAGATAGAATTATATAAAGTGGAGTACTTCACCCAAACGAAAATGTCGGGTGGGAAGTATAGTATTTCAGTGCTAGTGACTAGTCTCATGTACATGCTCATTATTTCTTTACATGACTTCTCACTGAATTTGAAAAATGCCATGCAAATAATGCCCGGCATTCTCAGAGAAAAGGTCTATGTTACTCAAATTGATATTATTGAGAGCTTGAAGCTTTCCTTCTCATACTCCCATCACATGTCAGGGCTGGAACAGGAAAGTTGGGCTAGAGGGCCTGAATATGCTGTCATAGTAGATCAAATAGATTGTTACAGAAGTTAACATAAGAAATGTTATTAGCTATCACTAGTAACTTGTTGATTTGGGTATCAACATTTTTTTCCTAGAATACTGGGTATTAACATTATGGTTTTATAATCTAAGAAACCTTTTTCTGTACTGCAGCCAGCTGCAATGTTTAAGGTTTTGCATAAAGACCCACCAATTCCTGAGAATTTATCCCAAGAGGGAAAAGGTTTTCTGCAATTGTGTTTCAAGAGGAATCCTGCGGAGAGGCCAACCGCAACCGAGCTGTTGGACCATCCATTTATCCGGAATTCAAGTCATTACAGCAAACATGGTTCCATACATGCCTTTGCGGGAATTAAAGTCCATGTAAGTCTCTCTTGCCACATGGCATCTTGATACACACCCCCTGTAAAAGGTCGGAAATGATTCTGAGATTGGCATGCATATAACCTCTCTGTTGTATGCCAGGATAACGGATACGGCTTCAGAGACAAACCATCCTCGAGGAGTGAACCATATGTGAAAGGAAAGAACACTGTTGGGTGAGTAGCTTCCTTTTATTTACCAGTATCTTCAAAATAAGTTTTTCTTATTCCATTTTGATTTGCTAGATCCTAATATGCTTTCTTTTTTTCATTTGACAGTGAACCAAACAATGCTAGGCCATTTGAATCATCCACTTTTCGACTGACGCCACTAACAATCCAGGAAGTAACACCTAATTTTCCACCTCAACCATTAGCTTTAGCCTCCAATCATGGTTCTTTCGCCATCTCAACGAACCCCATGCATTTTCCGATGGCAAACCCTCAGCCTAGTCCACTGCCAAGGCCCAATGGAAAGCAGGTTCTGCTCTAAACACATAGAGTGCTGGGTGCAGTGAGTAATGCCGCTTATATCTGGGATCTTGTTCAGGGGTACAGCTCCTTTGGGTAGTATCAAATGAAGACATGATTAACACATAATAGAGAAAGAATAAGAAGACGAGAGAAGGAAATGAAACCTGGCTCTGCTAGGATTGTACCTTATAAGGATAAGCTGTACTGCATCTCTGAGGATCCCTTCTTGCAACAACAGTCATCAATATTTTGCAGCCGCCATCTTAACTTTTAAGAATAGAGCAGCGGTTGCACTTGCACCATATGATTGCCCACAGTTTATTGGGTTCTTGTAAAATAGCGACGACTAGATGTTCATTGAACTGTGAAGACTCAGAGTATGATGACAACTGAATGCTGCTGAAGGAGTGAGATCCATGACAGCATGGGTGCTCTATCTTCCAGGGAAATATTGCTGGCATTTATCATGTAACATAGAATTAGGTTAGATGTAGATAAAGTTGAAAGTTCCCATTCTCTCTCCAACCAGTAGGGAATCAGGTGTAGTTCTTGATGTTGCCATGTAATAATCTTTTTGTTGTGTCATTGATTGTTTATTTGGCCACAAATAACAGCACCTCAATGGGTTGTATGGAACCGGGTTTTTTTTTCTGTTCAGAAAGGTTGATTCGAGCTCCTGTAACATAGGCATATTGTAAACATTATTCCTTTAATTCTATTGGAGGTAAATTGCCATATCACATATTGCAGTATCATAGATCAAGCTAGAAGCCCTAACCATAAGATAAAGAAGAGAGTAGCCCAACATACATACCCTGTACAGGTAACCTGCGCATGAGTATGTATTGTCTGGAGAAGACGGCGAGACAAACTTTACCAACACTTGAACATAATTGCAGGGTCATTGCAGTGAACTATCCAAAACAGTTCATCATCACTCTTCAACATGCCAACGTTTGGATCTTGCACACATATAGCTTGTGAACAACGTTTAAACCTCCTTATGTAAAACATAACACGGAATAAGTAAATCGTGATGGATGACATGGTATCATTTCAGAAGGATCTGCTAGACTTTTGATGTTTGCACAGGGTACAGCTGAATACCAAAAGCCACGAAATACCAAAAGTGCAAACAGCAAGCCCACACCTTAGTCTTCTGGAACATACAAGACTTTCTTATAGAAGTCATGGTACACGTAAAATTTTAGACATATGTCTGGCTTGGAGAAGCCTAGTATCCTCTGGCAGAACTCTTTGGCCATGCTTTCGGTGATTAAGAGATGGAAACTTATTGTCATTGTTGTTAGTGCTGTTGCCCAACTGAATAATCGTTTGACAAGAGCAAAATCATGTTCAGTTCCTTTCAAGTAACTGATTTCTACTTCTTGAAGGCGATTCAGCACAAGTTCCTCGGTTTTCCAGTTTGGTGGATGATCACAGAGGCAACCTGATGCACATGCAGGTTCTGCCTGAAATGGGGGCACACATCAACTTAGTAAGTATAACTGCTACAGCTTGACCACATAGACATGAGAGGAAACTGGAAGATCTATGACTGTCTTATTACTTACTTTTTGCGAAGACTACCTTATTATAGATATGTCATCAACAAAATTTACAATAGAGCACCACCTAGAAATTATCTTAAGGCCAACCTATGCAACAAAATGTGCTTATTCTGTGCAAAGTGAAAGTGTTAACCTATAAAATTTACTCAGATACAGTGCTACCAACAGCCCATATTCAAGAAGATTTCTGATCGACCTTAGGCTTGGTTGGTTACTGATGGAACATTTAGAAAAGCTCATGCCATAAGCATAATACTACTATATCCTAAATCCTAACTGTGTTATCAAGATTGAGCCTGCCATGTAAAGAATAACTAGGCTAATTTCCCATCCACTGCCATATATTTCTAACATACTGATAATATTCAAAAGTGAAATCTACTACAACGCAAGTAGAATGCCACTTTTATCAATCCATAAGAACAAAATGTTATAATCACGAGAGGCATAAACCATATAGTTGCCACATAGGAGTATAAGCTTGGGATCAAAGTACTGGTATCAAACCAACACCTAGAGTACGGCAACTATCAGATAAAGCCCCAGGGTGGCAAGAAATGCATGCTGTTTTAAGTGGCACCACTGGTAACTAAAGCAATAGTAAACAAATTAAGGATAGCTTTACCTCCAAGTCCATAGAAGAACTAAATATTAGCATCATCTTTCTTATACTAGTGCACGTCCTGAGAACGTGGAAAGAGCTGGCTCCAAAGGAATGTCCCTTTGCAGTAATAAGCAGGGTCAAGAATGTAACATAAGGGAGCCTTGTCATGTCTTCCATCAAGTAGTGATGCTCACCTAAGTCCTCCTGTAGGTTCATGCAAAGTAAAAGTTACAGGTTATGTAACTTCGAAATGGACACATGCATCTCATTTTCCACAAAGCTATTACCATAATTAACAAGTTCACTTCAGATTTCTGTTATAGGATCAGTGGCATACTCCCTGCGTCCATAAAAATATTTATTTGCCTAAATTTCGATGTATCTATGCACTAAATAGTGTCTACCTTCATCGAAATTTTGATAAAGTTAAGACAACCTTTTATGGACAGAGGTCTCAAGCTAACTAAATTTTAGAGTATGGCTTTATAGTCCGTGAGATGCTGCTAGTGCAGTAGCACCGGTGGACAGATTTTATGTCATTTCCTCAAATAAAGAAAAAATCTAAGCAAGCAAGAATTGTGCCTGGCTATTCTCAAATGGCACAATTATCTTAGACTCCTACCCAAAATAGCACATTCTTTAACCTGAACTCCATATATCTCAAATGGCACCATCATCTTGATGATGTACATGCCACACATACTAGACTACAACCCAAAATGGCACATTATTTAACCTGAACTCCATATCTCAAATGGCACATTCCTTAAGTTAACTTGAAAGACATGTGTATTCACCTCGATATCTTCTGGCATATAGGCCAGCTCGAGAGTAAGAGTGCTGACATCCTGAAAGTGGCGCAACAGCCTGACGCAGTCGCGATTGTGTTCATAGCCATCTGCTTCATCTACAAGGAAAAAGGTGGCGCCCAGCAATTCCAGCTGCGCCATCTCGCCAAACTGGACAGAGCTTGGATGATAAGCATCCCTCCAGTGGAGTGACACCAGTTGAGGTGCTGCGATGTCGGCAACAGGTTGACTCGGATCTGAATCATGAGCAAAGCAGTAGAACACAGTTAACTCTTTGAGTGCTGGTGCCACGATAGTCAGCTGCTGCAATCCACACGATTTCTCCAGCCTTATTTTCAGGAGAGACTCTGAGTGGATGGCAAAATTTCCCAGACCCTGGGCATTGACCACCTTGAGTCTTTGCAAGGATGGACACCGTGGCGAGGAGACGGCTTCACCGATTCCGCAAGGACCATGTAGGTGGAGTTCCTCCAGGGATAAATCGGTGAGCCTGGCAAATATGCCGGAAGGCGGCAGGGTGAGGCTAAGAAATCCTAGACAGAGGATCATCTCGGTGGCTCTCTCGAAGCAGGGCAGCTCAAAGGCACCTCTTCCGTCTTCCCCCGCATCACCCACAATGCAGACACGGAGAATGCCGGCGAGGCGGCGGGCTGCGATGGGGAGCCAGGCCGCCAGGGAGTCGGGGGAGGCGTGCGAGCCGAAGACGAGGAAACCGAGTTTCCGGAGCGGCGGCGCTTCGTCGTCTGACATCGCTTCGAGAGCGGCGAGGGCGCCGCGCAGACTGTCTGGGTTGGCGCCAAGGACGAAGTAGAGGTCCGGGAGGAGGGCCCAGAGGCGGCGCCAGCGGCGGGAGAGGACGCTGGTGCAAGCAGCGGTGGTGGTGTCGAGATCGCCAAGGATGTGGAGAAGGACGTCGTCGGGTAGGGCGCTGAGGCAGTCCTCGCTGCCACCGCCGCCGGCGGATAACTCAGCGTGCTCGGCGGCGGTCTCCCCCTCGAGGTGCTCCATCTAGGGTGTAGAGACGGGCCGCGACCGGAAGCAGGGGAACTGCGTCTGCTGCGGGAGAGCGGCCGATGCAGCAGCGCGGAGGAGCGGCGGCGGATTGAGGAACTTGTCCTCGCTGCTGCGAGTGGAGATGTGCCGGCCCTGGTGCGAGCGACAACAAGGGTGAGGGGCGGGGGAGGCGGCGGATCGAGGAAGGCGCCGGCCGTGCTCTAAGCGGCAACAGCGGTGAGGGAGCAGCGTCGGCGGAGCGGCGGCGTTGGAGCAGCGGCGGCGGCGATGAACCCTAGCAGTGCGGATGTTCTCGAAGGGGGAGTGGAGTGGCAACAGTAAAATGTACCGAACGAATTCCACC
>NC_061514.1:181091484-181165013 GCF_022539505.1 Lolium rigidum | reverse complement strand
AGTAAATTAAGAACACAAGTGTTCAAATGAAAAAGCGGAGCGTGTCTCTCTCCCACACAAGGATTGCTAGGATCCGAATTTATTCAAACACAAACAAAAATAAAAGCACACAGACGCTCCAAGTAAAGCACATAAGATGTGACGGAATAAAAATATAGTTTCACTAGAGGTGACCGATAAGTTGTCGATGAAGAGGATGCCCAAGGCATCCCCAAGCTTAGATGCTGGAGTCTTCTTGAAATATGCACGGATGAACCACGGGGGCATCCCCAAGCTTAGACTTTTCACTCTTCTTGATCATATTATATCATTCTCCTCTCTTGACCCTTGAAACTTCCTCCACACCAAACTCAAAACAATCTCATTAGAGGGTTGGTGCATAATCAAAAATTCACATGTTCAGCAAGGACACAATCATTCCCAACACTTCTGGACATTACCCAAGGTTCATGAAATTTAATGGAGCAAAGAAATCCACTCAAACACGATAAAAGAGGCAATGCGAAATAAAAGGCAGAATGTCTGTCAAAACGGAACAGATCCGTAAAGACGAAATTTTTTGAGGCACTTAACATGCTCGGATGAAGAAGCTCAAATTGAATGAAAGTTGCGTACCTATCGAGGAACACGCATGAATTTTGGCAGAATTTTTAGAGTCTCCTCTGAGAGAGATGTACTCAAATTCGTGATGACTAAAAATGCGATTTACTGTGCAGGAATCCAAATCTAGTATCGAGTTTACTATCAAAGACTTTACTTGGCACAACAATGCAATGAAATAAAGATAAGGAGAGGTTGCTACAGTAGTAACAACTTCCAAGACACAACAAAACAGTAGCAAAATAAAACATGGGTTATCTCCCAAGAAGTGCTTTCTTTATAGCCATTAATATGGGCTCAGTAATTTAAATGATGCTCTCGCAAGAAATAAGAGTTGAAGAAAAAGAAAGCATCAAAAGCAAGTATGAAACACTTTTAAGTCTAACCCACTTCCTATGAAAAAGAATCTTGTAAATAAACAAGTCATCTAAGTATAATGCAATAAGCATAGAAAGGCAACACAAGCGCAACTTCAAGATTCTCAACATAAAGAGGGGAAAATTAATATTATTAAGATGCATATAACCATGTTTCCCTCTCTCATAATAAAACTATCACAACCATCATTGTAATTATCATAAATTGCAGGCATGGTATAATCATAATAAACTTTATCCTCCATAGTAGGTGGCACCAAAATACCACAATCATTATAATCATCATAAATGGGAGGCAAAGTATCATCAAAAAAAAAATTCTCCTCAAAACTTGGGGGACTAAAAATATCACAACCAACTTCCCCAAGCTTAAATTCTTCCATAGCATTAGCAATAATAGTGTTCAAAGAGTTCATGCTAATAACATTGCTACAACTATTTTGCAAACAAAGTTCCATGGGTTTTTAATTTTCTCTTCAAACACCTCATGTCCTAACTCAAGATAGATACTATAAAGATCTCTAATATTTTTGTTGTTTTCCATTAAGCCTAACTAGTGTAATAAAAACAAGAAACAAAAAGATATAATTGCAGAAATCTAAAGGAAATAGCTTCGAGCACTCACACACCGAGCAACGGTGCTAGGAAATAGCTTAGTAGTCGGAGGATGTGAATACCTTTTACCTTACCTCCCCGGCAACGGCGCCTGAGAAAATAGCTTGATGTCTACGCACGCGCTTCTATTCCTGTAGACAGTGTTGGTCCTCCAAGAGCGGAGGTTTGTAGAACAGCTGACAAGTTTCCCTTAAGTGAATCACCCAAGGTTTATCGAACTCGGGGAGGTAGAGGTCAAAGATATCCCTCTCAAGCAACCCTGCAATTAAGATACAAGAAGTCTCTTGTGTCCCCAACACACCTAATACACTTGTCGGATGTATAGGTGCACTAGTTCGGCGAAGAGATAGTGAAATACAAGTAATATGGATGATTGTAAGTAGTAATTGCAATCTGAAATAAAAATGGCAGCAAGCAAACTTGTAGCAGAACTTGTTGGAAACGGTGTTTCAATGCTTGGAAACAAGGCCTAGGGATCATACTTTCACTAGTGGACACTCTCAACAATGATCACATAATTGAATAAATAAATTCTAATCTCAAACACTCTCTTGTTGGATAACAAACACCATTCATTGTGTAGGGCTACAAGAGCACCCTCAAGCTAGGAGTAAACAAGCTCCACAACTTCATAAAGGAATCACACCACGATGCGCACCTTGTCACCGTCACACCGTGAGAGTGAATCCGGAGTTCATATTAAAGTAACCTCTAGAGTGCATAATAGACCGTTGCAATTTAGACCGAGTACTAACATAGCATACACCACTTGTCACCAATAGCTATGAAAGGGGGAATAGATCACATCAATACTATCATAGTAATAGTTAACTTCATAATCTACAAGAGATTACAATCATAACCTACGCCAAGTACTACATGATGCACATGATGTCTACAGGGAGCTTCTATTCTTGTAGACAGTGTTGGGCCTCCAAGAGCAGAGGTTTGTAGAACAGCAGCAAGTTTCCCTTAAGTGGATACCCAAGGTTTATCGAACTCGGGGAGGAAGAGGTCAAAGATATCCCTCTCATGCAACCACTGCAACCACAAAGCAAGAAGTCTCTTGTGTCCCCAACACACCTAATAGGTGCACTAGTTCGGCGAAGAGATAGTGAAATACGGGTGGTATGAATAAGTAGTAGCAACGGCTAGAAAAGTGCTACGCCTGGGACGGTAAACAAGCAATGCTCGCTGACATTAATGCTTGATAAAAGCAGTAAACAAGCAGTAGTAAACGGTAAACAAGCGGTAGTAATGTAGCAGTAGTAACGCAGCGGTATTTAGGAACAAGGCCTAGGGATTACACTTTCACTAGTGGACACTCTCAACATTGATCACATAACGGAATAGATAAATGCATACTCTACACTCTTGTTGGATGATGAACACATTGCGTAGGATTACACGAACCCTCAATGCCGGAGTTAACAAGCTCCACAATAATGCTCATATTTTAGTAACCTTTAGTGTAAGATAGATCAACGCTACTAAACCAAGTACTAGCATAGCATGCACGCTTGTCACCTTCATGCATATGTAGGAGGAATAGATCACATCAATATTATCATAGCAATAGTTAACTCCATAATCTACAAGAGATCATGATCATAGCATAAACCAAGTACTAACACGGTGCACGCACTTGTCACCTTTACACACATGCGGGAGGAATAGAACTACTTTAATAACACATTGCTAGAGTAGCACATAGATAAATTGTGATACAAACACATTGCAATCATAAAGAGATATAAATAAGCACCTCACTATGCCATTCAACGGTGAATAAGTATTCGTGAAATCTAGCCTAAGAGACCCACACGGTGCACACACTTGTCACCTTTACACACGTGGGACGAGGAGTCTCCAGGAGATCACATAAGTAAAACTCACTTGACTAGCATAATGACATCTAGATTACAAGCATCATCATATGAATCTCAATCATGTAGGGCAGCTCATGAGATTATTGTATTGAAACACATAGGAGAGAGATGAACCACATAGCTACGGGTACAGCCCAGAGCCTCGATGGAGAACTACTCCCTCCTCATGGGAGCAGCGGCGGTGATGAAGATGGCGGTGGAGATGGCAGCGGTGTCGATGGAGAAGCCTTCGGGGGCACTTCCCCGCTCCGGCGGGTGCGGGAACAGAGACTCCTGTCCCCGGATCTTGGCTTCGCGATGGCGGCGGCTGCTGGAAGGTTTTCGTGGTTTTCGTCGAACGCCCGGATGTTTTCGATCCAGGGGCTTCTTATAGGCGAAGAGGCGGCGCCAGGGGGTCGAAGGGCTGGCCAAACCCTAGGGGGGCGCGGCCCCCCCTAGGCCGCGCCAGGGTATGGTCTGGTGGCCCTGCCCCTCTTCTCTGGCGGTTCTCGTGTGTTCTGGATGCTTCCGGGTAAAATAGGAACCTGGGCGTTGATTTCGTCCGATTCCGAGAATATTTCGTTACTAGGATTTACGAAACCAAAAACAGCGAGAAAACGAGGACTGGCACTTCGGCATCTTGTTAATAGGTTAGTTCCGGAAAATGCACGAATATGACATAAAGTGTGCATAAAACATGTAGATAACATCAATAATGTGGCATGGAACACAAGAAATTATCGATACGTTGGAGACGTATCGGCATCCCCAAGCTTAGTTACGCTCGTCCCGAGCGAGGTAAAACGATAACAAAGATAATTTACGGAGTGACATGCCATCATAAACTTGATCATACTATTTGTAAAGCATATGTAGTGAATGCAGCGATCAAAACAATGTATATGACATGGGTAAACAAGCTGAATCATAAAGCAAAGACTTTTCATGAATAGCACTTCAAGACAAGCATCAATAAGTCTTGCATAAGAGTTAACTCATAAAGCAATAATTCAAAGTAAAGGCATTGAAGCAACACAAAGGAAGATGAAGTTTCAGCGGTTGCTTTCAACTTATAACATGTATATCTCATGGATAATTGTCAATGCAAAGCAATATAACAAGTGCAATATGCAAGTATGTAAGAACCAATGCACGGTTCACACAAATGTTTGCTTCTTGAGGTGGAGAGAGATAGGTGAAGCCGACTCAACAATAAAAGTAAAAGAATGGTCCTCCATAGAGGAAAAGCATCGATTGCTATATTTGTGCTAGAGCTTTTATTTTGAAAACATAAAGAGAGCATAAAAGTAAAGTTTTGAGAGGTGTATGTTGTTGTCAACGAATGGTAGCGGGTACTCTAACCCCCTTGCCAAACAAACCTTCAAAGAGCGGCTCCCATTTTATTTTATTTTTGGATGGCACTCCTTCCAACCTTTCTTTCACAAACCATGGCTAACCGAATCCTCGGGTGCCTGCCAACAATCTCATACCATGAAGGAGTGCCTTTTTATTTTAGTTTTATTATGATGACACTCCTCCCAACCTTTGCTTACACAAGCCATGGCTAACCGAATCCTTCGGGTGCCGTCCAACAATCACATACCATGGAGGAGTGTCTATTTTTGGTTAATTAATTTGGGATCGGGAATCCCATTGCCAGCTCTTTTTGCAAAATTATTGGATAAGCGGATGAAGCCACTAGTCCATTGGTGAAAGTTGCCCAACAAGATTGAAAGATAAACACCACATACTTCCTCATGAGCTATAAAACATTGACACAAATCAGAGGTGATAAATTTTGAATTGTTTAAAGGTAGCACTCAAGCAATTTACTTTGGAATGGCGGAAAAATACCATGTAGTATAGGTAGGTATGGTGGACACAAATGGCATAGTGGTTGGCTCAAGTATTTTGGATGCATGAGAAGTATTCCCTCTCGATACAAGGTTTAGGCTAGCAAGGCTTATTTGAAACAAACACAAGGATGAACTGGTGCAGCAAAACTCACATAAAAGACATATTGAAAACATTATAAGACTCTACACCGTCTTCCTTGTTGTTCAAAACTCAATACTAGAAATTATCTAGACCTTAGAGAAACCAAATATGCAAACCAAATTTTAGCATGCTCTATGTATTCTTCACTAATAGGTGCAAAGTATATGATGCAAGAGCTTAAACATGAGCACAACAATTGCCAAGTATCACATTACCCAAGACATTATAGCAATTACTACATGTATCATTTTCCAATTCCAACCATATAACAATTTAACGAAGAGGAAACTTCGCCATGAATATTATGAGCTAAGAACACATGTGTTCATATGAACCAGCGGAGCGTGTCTCTCTCCACACAAGCATGATGTAATCCAATTTATTCAAACACAAACAAAAACAAAAGCAAACAAACGAGACGCTCCAAGAAAAAGCACATAAGATGTGATGGAATAAAAATATAGTTTCGGGGGAGGAACCTGATAATGTTGTCGATGAAGAAGGGGATGCCTTGGGCATCCCCAAGCTTAGACGCTTGAGTCTTCTTGATATATGCAGGGGTGAACCACGGGTGCATCCCCAAGCTTAGAGCTTTCACTCTCCTTGATCATAGTATATCATCCTCCTCTCTTGACCCTTGAAAACTTCCTCCACACCAAACTCGAAACAACTCATTAGAGGGTTAGTGGACAATAAAAATTCACATGTTCAGAGGTGACACAATCATTCTTAACACTTCTGGACATTGCATAAAGCTACTGGACATTAATGGATCAAAGAAATTCATCCAACATAGCAAAAGAGGCAATGCGAAATAAAAGGCAGAATCTGTCAAAACAGAACAGTCCGTAAAGATGGATTTTATTAGGCCACCATACCTGCTCAAACGAAAATGCTCAAATTGAATGAAAGTTGCGTACATATCTGAGGATCATGCTCGTAAATTGGCATAATTTTCTGAGCTTCCTGCAGGGCAGTGGGCTCAGATTCGTGACAGCAAAGAAATCTGGAACTGCGCAGTAATCCAAATCTAGTACTTACTTTACTATCAAAGACTTTACTTGGCACAACAAAACACAAAAATAAGATAAGGAGAGGTTGCTACAGTAGTAAACAACTTCCAAGACACAAATATAAAACAAAGTACTGTAGCAAAATAACACATGGGTTATCTCCCAAGAAGTTCTTTCTTTTTAGCCATTAAGATGGGCTCAGCAGTTTTAATGATGCACTCGCAAGAGATTGTATGTGAAGCAAAAGAGAGCATCAAGAGGCAAATTCAAAACATATTTAAGTCTAACATGCTTCCTATGCATAGGAATCTTGTAAATAAACAAGTTCATGAGGAGCAAAGTAACAAGCATAGGAAGATAAAACAAGTATAGCTTCAAAAATTTCAGCACATAGAGAGGCATTTTAGTAACATGAAAATTTCTACAACCATATTTTCCTCTCTCATAATAACTTTCAGTAGCAACATGAGCAAACTCAACAATATAACTATCACATAAAGCATTCTTATCATGAGTCTCATGCATAAAATTATTACTCTCCACATAGGCATAATCAATTTTATTAGTTGTAGTGGGAGCAAATTCAACAAAGTAGCTATCATTATTATTCTCATCAAGTGTAGGAGGCATAGTATAATCACAATAAAATTTACTCTCCATAGTAGGTTGTACCAAAAGACCATTATTATTATCATCACAAATAGGAGGCAAAGTATCATCAAAGAAAATTTTCTCCTCAATGCTTGGGGGACTAAAAATATCATGAAAACCAGCTTCCCCAAGCTTAGAACTTTCTATATCATTGTCAACAATGGTGTTCAAAGCGTTCATACTAATATTACTACCGAGCATGCAAAGAAGATTTCATAGGTTTTTTAATTTTCGCATCAAACAATCCATGTTTTAAATCAGGAAATAGAATAAGAAGCTCACTCTTGTACATTATGCCAAACTAGTGTAAACAAGAAACAACAAGATGCAATTGCGGGATCTAAAGGAAATAGCTTTGAGCACACACACGACGGCGCCGGAAAAATACTTTACACGAGACCGTAGTTTGAGAGCCTTTTACCTTTCCTCCCCGGCAACGGCGCCGGAAAAGTGCTTGATGTCTACGGGAGCTTCTATTCTTGTAGACAGGTGTTGGGCCTCCAAGAGCGAGAGGTTTGTAGAACAGCGAGCAAGTTTCCCTTAAGTGGATACCCAAGGTTTATCGAACTCGGGGAGGAAGAGGTCAAAGATATCCCTCTCATGCAACCCTGCAACCACAAAGCAAGAAGTCTCTTGTGTCCCCAACACACCTAATAGGTGCACTAGTTCGGCGAAGAGATAGTGAAATACGGGTGGTATGAATAAGTATGAGCGGTAGCAACGGTGCGGAAAAGTGCTTGGCGCGTAGTTGATGGTGGTGGTATTGCGGCGATAGGTAACGCGATAGAAACGATGAAACAAGCGATAGTAATGTAGCGAGTAGTAACGCAGCGGTAGTAACGCAACGAGTATTTAGGAACAAGGCCTAGGGATTACACTTTCACTAGTGGACACTCTCAACATTGATCACATAACGGAATAGGTAAATGCATACTCTACACTTTTGTTGGATGATGAACACATTGCGTAGGATTACACGAACCCTCAATGCCGGAGTTAACAAGCTCCACAATAATGCTCATATTTTAGTAACCTTTAGTGTAAGATAGATCAACGCTACTAAACCAAGTACTAGCATAGCATGCACACTTGTCACCTTCATGCATATGTAGGAGGAATAGATCACATCAATATTATCATAGCAATAGTTAACTCCATAATCTACAAGAGATCATGATCATAGCATAAACCAAGTACTAACACGGTGCACGCACTGTCACCTTTACACACGTGCAGGAGGAATAGAACTACTTTAATAACACATCGCTAGAGTAGCACATAGATAAATTGTGATACAAACACATTGCAATCATAAAGAGATATAAATAAGCACCTCACTATGCCATTCAACAGTGAATAAGTATTCGTGAAATCTAGCCTAAGAGACCCACACGGTGCACACACTGTCACCTTTACACACGTGGGACGAGGAGTCTCCGGAGATCACATAAGTAAAACTCACTTGACTAGCATAATGACATCTAGATTACAAGCATCATAATATGAATCTCAATCATGTAGGGCAGCTCATGAGATTATTGTATTGAAACACATAGGAGAGAGATGAACCACATAGCTACCGGTACAGCCCCGAGCCTCGATGGAGAACTACTCCCTCCTCATGGGAGCAGCAGCGGTGATGAAGATGGCGGTGGAGATGGCAGCGGTGTCGATGGAGAAGCCTTCCGGGGGCACTTCCCCGCTCCGGCAGGGTGCCGGAACAGAGACTCTGTCCCCCGGATCTTGGCTTCGCGATGGCGGCGGCTCTGGAAGGTTTTCGTGGTTTTCGTCGAACGCCCAGATGTTTTCGATCCAGGGGCTTTTTATAGGCGAAGAGGCGGCGCCAGGGGGTCAAAGGGCTGGCCAAACCCTAGGGGGGCGCGGGCCCCCCCCCTAGGCCGCGCCAGGGTATGGTCTGGTGGCCCTGCCCCTCTTCTCTGGCGGTTCTCGTGTGTTCTGGATGCTTCCGGGTAAAATAGGAACCTGGGCGTTGATTTCGTCCGGTTCCGAGAATATTTCGTTACTAGGATTTCGAAACCAAAAACAGCAGAAAACGAGGAGTGGCACTTCGGCATCTTGTTAATAGGTTAGTTCCAGAAAATGCACGAATATGACATAAAGTGTGCATAAAACATGTAGATAACATCAATAATGTGGCATGGAACACAAGAAATTATCGATACGTTGGAGACGTATCAGCCGCCAACTGGGACGATGGAGAGCTTGACGGGGTCGGTTTTATCCGGAATCCAACACTCATCCGGAGGGACGATCGGCAGACTTCCGGCGTAAAGGACACGCCCCACAGCGATGGTGTCGTCGTAGCTTCCCATGGCGGAACCCTCCCGGTTCCGGCCTCCGGACGCCGCGAGGCCCCACGGTGGGCGCCAGCCGCCGTTGCCTAATCGACGGTACCTCGGAGGAGGGATCCTCACGAGGGGGAGAAGAAGTAGGGGCCATAGGGGCGGAGTGCACACGGGACGGTGGTACGCGAGTTACCCGGCTTCGGAACACCCGCACGATGACGGGGCCCTACTGCCGCTTGTCTGGAATTATCTGGGCGCTTTCGCGTTGTTACAATGAGTTGTCGTTGTGCCTCTAGGGCTCCCAGGATCCGGCTTATAAAGGCGCACGGATCTAGGGTTTACATGGAGAGTCCTAGCCGGATTACAGATAGCCTAACTACGGTACAATGTCTTGCCGTGTGACGCCACGGATCCGCCTTCCATATACGTCGTACTGGATCCGGGTTCCTCATGGGCCTCCACGGATCCGGGTTCCTCCCAATGTCGGTACGGATCCGGCTTACTGATCCTGGGCCGAACTTCTTCCTTCATGATCAACAGCAACTGGGCCGCCCGATGGGCCACATGCCTCATCACCATCTGTTGGCCACCCGGGCTTGCCGGATCTAGGCACTGTCGATGGTACACCCATGAAGTATACCCACAACACTGCCAAAGATGGTACCCGGGATTTACTGAAGGCCCACAAGTCGAAGAATATGAAGTTCGGAAGCCCAGTTAGTATTAAGGAAAGTTGGAGTTGTATTAGGAAATATAGAGACTTGTAACTTTACGGGTTGAACTCAGAGAGTCTCCCGGAATCTGTAATCTTGTGTAACACGGTATCCTCGGCTCCGCCTCCTATATAAGGGGGAGTCGAGGGACGAAGAGAGGATGGAATCCATTGTCAACATAACCCTAGTTTCTTAATCGTCGAATACTTTTCGGCTGAAACCTTCGAGATCTACTTGCCCTCTACTTCCGACTAAACCCTAGTCTACAATACGTAGGCATTGGTAAGTTAATCCCTTGTCACCGGGGTCCAAAGTTCACTAGAGGCGCCTCCCCAATAAAATAAATATGCTGGGTAAACAAATTACATGTGGGCAATTGACAAACAGAGATTCTACGCTAATGGTTGGTGCAGAATACATGCTATGAAAGCATGCGGGCATTACAACAATATACATAGACAGTAATCCAACTGCATCTATGACTAATAATCCACCTTCAGGATTGCATCCGCGACACCCTCCAGTATTAAGTTGCAAGCAACGGACTATCGCTTTAAGCAATGTGTGTAAAGTAAACGATGAAACTACCCTTGAATAGAACACCGTTGTTTTCTCCCTAGTAGCAACATCACATCTACAGCCGTAGAGAACAAGGTCACTTCCCATGGTCAAATAGAGGCATGAACCCACTATCGAGCATAAATACTCCCTCTTGGAGTCGCTAGCATCTACTTGGCTAGAGCATCTACTAGAAACGGAGAGCATGCAAGATCATAATAACATAATACATAATATCAACCAAAGTAATCTCTCTATAAATTGGATCCACATCAAACCAACATGTAGCAATTACAAATAGATGATCTTGATCATGTTAGGCAGCTCACAAGATCTATACATGAAGCACAACAAGGAGAGGACAGTCATCTAGCTACTGCTATGGACCCATGGTCCTGTGGAGAACTACTGACGCATCACCTCGGATGAAGACATGACGATGTAGAGGCCTCCGGCGGTGATTTCCCTCTCCGGCAGGGTGCCGGAATGGACTGCAGAACCCTCCAGAAGTGGGTTTTCGATTGACTGCGGCGTCGGAACTTTTCGTGGATGGAGGCTCTAGTCCTTGGGGTTTTCCCAATACAAGGAATAAATAGGCGGAAGGTCGGAGCAAACGAGGCGACGAGGCGCCAGTACATGGGCCAGGCGTGGCCAAGGGTGGGCCGCGCCTGCCCTGTGTACTGCCACGTGGCAGCTCTCCTGCGCTGTCCTTCTGGCTCCGTCTTCGTCCCAGAAAAATAAGACTCTGGGCTTTTGTTTCGTCCAATTCCGAGAAACTTCCATGTACAACTTTTCTGAAACACAAAAACAGCATAAAACAGGAACTGGCACTGCGGCACTGCGTTAATAGGTTAGTCCCGAAAATGCTAAAAAGTGTGGAAAAGTGCATATAAAACATATAAGAATTGTAACAAAACAAGCATGGAGCATCAAAAATTATAGATACGTTTGCGTATCAACATCCCAAAGCTTAACTCCTGCTCGTCCTCAAGTAGGTAAGTGATAACAAACAAATAATTTTTGAGGTGACATGCTGTCACACTACTTTGATCAATCTAAGTGTAAAAGCAAACATAGCTGGAATCATAGAATCCTAACATAAGCATGATAGATATAATCAAACAATGAAACTTAATAACCATGCTAAAACATGAATAGTAATCAAACAAAAGAAAATGTATAACGTGCATGGAAAGCAAAGTGATTGTCAAGAGCATAGCATAGATACATAATAAAGTGGTACTCAGCTTGTCCCATAAGTGGAAGCAAAACATAAATGCTTGGACACCTTTAAAAGATTATAAGGATGACTAGAAACAAAAAGTTCGAACAAGCAATAACATAATTATGAATCAATCAATAAAATCTTGGGACCATGCACATAAAACTAAGAATGGCAACTATGCTCTCATAAGTGGTGCATAAACTAGAAGGTGGTGACTCAACATAAAAGTAAAAGAAGGTCTCTCTTTGAGAGGCAAGTAAGATCACTCATGTGCTAGAGCTTTTTATTGAAACAACAAGAGTATAAAATGCACTTTTGAGAGGTGGATGATGTCAACGGTAAGTACAAAGCATATGGGTTGTGCAAAAGTGCTACTTCTAAATCGCAAGCCTCATGCATAACTGCTACTAGTGCTCACACCTCGTCCTACTCACCTCGGATCACCATTAGCTCTCATCACATACATGTTGTTTTAACCGAGTATCACAAAGGGGTACCCACGTGCCTCCTGTACAAAGGTCCTAGGAGATGCATTGCTTTTGATTTCTCATTTTTAAAGAATCTTCAAGTTGGGACATCCATACCGGGACGACAAGAGCAACAGATAAATGGACTTATCTTATTTTTTATTGCTAGAAGCTTTCTCATAAGAGATTGAGGATTTGTCCAACTGAAACTTCCACCATGATACATGGCTTCGGTTAGCGTCCCAATGTTCTTCTTTAACAAAAACTAGCAGAGTGGCCCGCGCACTTACGCGGGGAACCCTTTATCTGTTTTAAGGTGTATAAAGGATCGTCTCAGGTCATATACCTATAGATAATTAGTTGAAATAAGGAAATACTTCTAGTTGAGACGTGCACGAATAAACTTAACATGTACTAACATATTTTAGTAGAACAATTTTTACCCCTAGAAATACTCTTCCACAAAATATTCTTATTTGTATTTTCATCATTTTTTGAATAAATTGATCCAAGGAAAATTCAAAGTTTGCTACTTAGTACAAAGAACAAAAAATATTTCAGTCATTTATTTCAAAATGCATGGTGAAGACAAAATCCCGGCCCATTATTAAAGCTTCAATGCATTAATTCAGGGAGAATAAATCGGTGATAAATACATAAATAAATTCTTTGTCAAGTAGAATGTGGTCGCTGTCTTGTTGTTGCAATAGTGAGGGAAATATGACATAAATGTCCCCTATATTGTATGATAACATGAGATGAACTCACACTAAGTACTATACTGCGTTATTTTAAAAATAGTAAGAATAACATTATTATTACGTGTAATAATTTTAGTGGTTAGGATGTGGGCAAAGCTAATGTAGTATATACAATATAATTTCCCAAGAATATGAAGATATAAAAGTTGGCATTCATAGTTTATAGATGCTGAGTTTTGAAGCACACTAAAGTATTGAATTCATGCACACTAATCTTATATGAAAGTTTAAAATCCTATTCATCAAATAAGATGATCAAGAAATAGGCGTTCTTCTGTAAAATAAAAAAGTAATAAATTTTCTCAAGAGAGGTAGAGTATACTAAAAAAATTTAAGGCACTGGATATTTATCAACCATATTTCTTTGAGCATGTAAATAATAGAATAATTAAGTACTCAGGGTCAACAACAACATACTTAATTGGGTTACCTTCTTCTACCCGCAAATTATTAAGCTCCATTTATTTACATTGTATTAAGAATTTTAATAAGAAGTTGGAACAAAGGTTCTAAGAATAGCACTCCATAGTTTCATGTTTCCACCACTAACATTGAAGCAACCTACAATTAAACCACAATGGAAATGTCTTATCCCATACTGCAGGTAGCTTGCATTAAGAATAACAAAAGGTAGGCGGTGTACTTTTGTCTTGGCAAGACATATTGGAAAATTGATAAGAAACACCAATTATTGTATCTTAGAGGGATCATTCAACAAAAAAAACATTGAAATTCATGGATGATATATTGCAAAATACATATTCCGGCATTAATTGACATGCGGTAAATCATTTGTCAACACCATGGGATTTTTTCAAAAAGGAGTAGCAACAATGTTATCAATCAATCATGTACAAAGAATAGAGTTCATAGGTGTAGATGCAACTGAAGAATTGAACCTATGTATGTCCCAAATTGTATTGCTTCATTGCCGCCGCAGGCAGACCTTGCCCATGAAGAACAAATTGCATAAGAGTTAGTCACTAACATCTAGGTTATTCTAGGCGCTTTATTGCCATCGTCAAGACCCATGAAGAAGGTCTCTGAAGAGAAGATTGAATAAGGACTACTCACAGATATATAGGTTACCTGTAAATATCAGTCTATGTTCCTTCCTAACCATCACCCATCGGCATGACAGCTGCAGTCATACATGACCTCACTTAATTGTGGAAAGATGGGGTCACTATAATTGTTTGGTTTTGTGAAGGCTAGAAGACCGAGTACATAAGCTAGTAATTTCGGCATGAGCATGTACAACCGAATGATCCATCTTAAGATAATGTTCCAATGTAGTAAGTTTTGCTCATTATTAGAGATAAAATGTTCCATATTAGACATCTCATATTACACATGCTAATTAAGGAAAATGTTTGTCATAAAAGTATGGTTTTTTCTCCAGTGATTAATGACTAATGCTAGAAATTACATACATCTAAAAATATGAACAAAAGTATATGGTTCCTTTATCCTAGCAACTATGTGATCGTTATAAGGAATTCTCTCCATGTGTTCATCAGTCACAATTAAGTTATCGACGAATAATCCACAAATTTCAAATCATGTGAAAGCTTCGCATGCATAACATTTATTATCTAGATAAGGATATACCATGACAAAGAAAAATTGTAGTCCTAGAGAAACAAATATCATGTATCAGTTGATAGAAAAAGAACCATAACATATTGGTATCTATAGGTGATGTTGAAGTATCTTGCAAAGAACACAAAAAATCCTAGTTAAACCTGCAAACAATCTGCAAATAAGTAAGCGGACCAAATAAAATAATTTAGCTTCAAGATGATAAAAGGACTCACTAAATTACCTGACTTCTTAGCAAAAGGACAATATCTCTGGGTAAATACTACCTATCGTAGTCCGATGGAAACCAACTCGTCGGACCTCTCAGATGCTGTCCATCTCCTTTCCATCGTACGGCCTAGTATTGCTTCCCACGTTTATTTTTTTTGGCCCCGCTAATCAAGCTCCTACTCCTACCTAAATCCCCAAATTTCTGGCCGCTAACGCCTCCATGAGATCGATCAGCTGCTCGGAGCTTCCGCTCTCCGCCGCAATCTGCGCCTCACCTCTCCACACCGCACCACACCGCATCCTTCGATCCGGGGTCTGACCTGCGCTTCCACCTCGAACGACTCCGTCGCCGGCAGGCATGCCATTCCGACATGGGTTATTGTGGTCGGCGTATCCTGCTGGCCATTTCCACGCTCACTGTCCGCGTCTATTGCCCCCATTTCCATGCTCAGATCGGAGGCAATCCCCACAGCTAGGTGCAGAGTTGACATTGTTGTGGCAGCTCCCATCCTCGGCCGCAGCAGGTGCAGCAAACTCTACCAACTTTACTCTCATAATATGTATCCTTAATTTTCTGTGGATTTCAGTTTTCTGTACGATCTCAGGGTAGAAACCTCCAGACATAGCGCTTGATACAGTACTAGATTATGAAGCGGCTTCTGCTACGAGTATGATTTTACTCAAATTGATGTCTATCCTAAGAAAGCTAACAAGATGGATAAACTGCAGTGTTTCAAATGCAAAAAAAAGACAGGCCATTTTGTGAAAGCTTTCGTAAACATAAATCATGCTTCTACCTGTTTTGCATTTGTTCTTTAGCTTGTCGATAGCATCGTATTTTAAACATTTACCTGTGCTTCCTGCATTTTTCATATATGTTACCCATGATTCAAGTCAACACATTCAAAATTCCATTTTTCTTCAGTGGATTCTATCAGCTGGCTTCACCGACATTGGCCACTACCATGAGCACGTTCGAAGCACCAACGTTGGGACAACTTCACATCGAGGAAGCACACCGGTGTGCTGTCCTTGTACCGTGGTGCTGTTCACAGCGGGTGCATGCACTTCAGAAGGCAGGGAAGGTTACTAGTGTTGACATGAGGTTGCTCATGCAGGTCATCAACGAGCCTCTGATTTTCCTCGTTGAACAACATCCTAGGTACTCGCGGCTGCCGCTCCACCTAGGTGATCTTGTAGGTTATGCCCCCCATGTGTGTGTGAGGTGGATGGTGGGCATTATAGCAGACAAAACAAACCTTTTGACTTAAGGTGTACATAAGCAGATTTTGATATTGCTGCAAGCTATTTTATTTTGACGCAATTATATCCTTTGTAGGAAGCACTGATGATAAGCATCTTTTTTATTCCCCATCGGAAGCAAATTATTTTCTTTCTCAGAACAAATGTGGATATAAATAATGGTTTGTTACACTGGAAGCAAAACTATTTTGTTTTCTATTTTATTTGCAAGCAAATTATATTCAATGTTGGAAGCAATATTGATGCAAACGAAATTTTTCTTGCATCTTCACTACGTTGCTAATAAAATACTAGAGGTATCAACCTCATATTGTCTTGGAAGCAATCTTGCTGACCAACAGAAACACAAAATTCTTGGTAGGAAGCACAATTAAGCTGCGCCGACAATTAAATTCACCGCTGTTGCAAACAATCAGATTGGCCGTGATTGTTTCAAGAAAATAGCAAGAATATTTTCCAAAAGAAAATGCGCTTCCAGTAATTAAAACCAATGCTTCTATGGCATAGAAACATGTTGTGACCGGAAAAGAATACGTAATTAAGTTGATGTTTTATTAATAGGATACAATTCAGGATTTTCCGTTCTAGATCATGTCTCGCTCGCCATTTCTTGTCGCTGTCTCCGGTAACCCCAATGGGTCTCACTTCCTACAAGGAGTACATGGATGTTGGACTACCGATCTTGCCGTGCCGATCTCGATGTCGCGTGGATCTCCCGTCGAACGCCGCTTGTTGGAGGTCTACTCAACTAGACACCGCGCCGTCTCTTCCCAAGGCTACGGTTTCATTTCACTTGAAGTCACGGTTGCAGCTCCTACAGTTGCATCGTCCCTGATGCATGCTGCGGTGTAGACACACATATTCCATTAATTTGTTTTTGAATGTCTGTAACTTAAATGCTTCGTTAGCAAGGATGCATTGCTTCGGTCTTTTGTATTCTAAGCTTCCTAGTGCCTGCAGTATAAAGATGTGATTATTTGGGCCAACACGGCATAGCAACGCGGGTACGATACTGTTCTTTACACTGTCATATGAATGCTTCAGTACTACTTTGATCATGATTCAACCACCATAAAATTGTGCTTCTAATTTTTTACCACAAGATAAGAGCTTCTGTATTAACATGTGTTATGTTTCAAAATTAAATACAATATGTTCTATCACATATACGTGCTTCGTTTCTTTCACTGATGTAAATAAATAAATTTATGAGATATTTTTCTGGATCAAAGTATATTTCATTTGCAGTTGAAGCAGACTCTGATAACAAAGGAAACAAGCGCGAAATTAGCTAGAGTAGTTTCCTGATAATCGGGGCCAGAATACAAATCAGGGGGTACTTAATTAGAATCCCCATTAATTAGCGTTAGATATGGAAAAATGCAACCAGGCGCTTGAATAACGGAAAGAGTAGTGCGGGGGTTCGTTCAAAATCTTGCGGCCAGATTGCTTCACATCGTACGGTTAGAAGCTGGTCCGATCGGAAGAAGGATATCAGCATCCGATTCCTAGAAGTAATACTACCTATCGTAGTCCGATGGAAACCAACTCGTCGGACCTCTCAGATGCTGTCCATCTCCTTTCCATCGTACGGCCTAGTATTGCTTCCCACGTTATTTTCTTTCTCAGAACAAATGTGGATATAAATAATGGTTTGTTACACTGGAAGCAAAACTATTTTGTTTTCTATTTTATTTGCAAGCAAATTATATTCAATGTTGGAAGCAATATTGATGCAAACGAAATTTTTCTTGCATCTTCACTACGTTGCTAATAAAATACTAGAGGTATCAACCTCATATTGTCTTGGAAGCAATCTTGCTGACCAACAGAAACACAAAATTCTTGGTAGGAAGCACAATTAAGCTGCGCCGACAATTAAATTCACCGCTGTTGCAAACAATCAGATTGGCCGTGATTGTTTCAAGAAAATAGCAAGAATATTTTCCAAAAGAAAATGCGCTTCCAGTAATTAAAACCAATGCTTCTATGGCATAGAAACATGTTGTGACCGGAAAAGAATACGTAATTAAGTTGATGTTTTATTAATAGGATACAATTCAGGATTTTCCGTTCTAGATCATGTCTCGCTCGCCATTTCTTGTCGCTGTCTCCGGTAACCCCAATGGGTCTCACTTCCTACAAGGAGTACATGGATGTTGGACTACCGATCTTGCCGTGCCGATCTCGATGTCGCGTGGATCTCCCGTCGAACGCCGCTTGTTGGAGGTCTACTCAACTAGACACCGCGCCCTCTCTTCCCAAGGCTACGGTTTCATTTCACTTGAAGTCACGGTTGCAGCTCCTACAGTTGCATCGTCCCTGATGCATGCTGCGGTGTAGACACACATATTCCATTAATTTGTTTTTGAATGTCTGTAACTTAAATGCTTCGTTAGCAAGGATGCATTGCTTCGGTCTTTTGTATTCTAAGCTTCCTAGTGCCTGCAGTATAAAGATGTGATTATTTGGGCCAACACGGCATAGCAACGCGGGTACGATACTGTTCTTTACACTGTCATATGAATGCTTCAGTACTACTTTGATCATGATTCAACCACCATAAAATTGTGCTTCTAATTTTTTACCACAAGATAAGAGCTTCGTATTAACATGTGTTATGTTTCAAAATTAAATACAATATGTTCTATCACATATACGTGCTTCGTTTCTTTCACTGATGTAAATAAATAAATTTATGAGATATTTTTCTGGATCAAAGTATATTTCATTTGCAGTTGAAGCAGACTCTGATAACAAAGGAAACAAGCGCGAAATTAGCTAGAGTAGTTTCCTGATAATCGGGGCCAGAATACAAATCAGGGGGTACTTAATTAGAATCCCCATTAATTAGCGTTAGATATGGAAGCATGCAACCAGGCGCTTGAATAACGGAAAGAGTAGTGCGGGGGTTCGTTCAAAATCTTGCGGCCAGATTGCTTCACATCGTACGGTTAGAAGCTGGTCCGATCGGAAGAAGGATATCGGCATCCGATTCCTAGAAGTGCCCATATCTCTGTCCAGTACGGAAGTGTTTTTGGCTGTGCAGAAAAGAAGTCCCTGCAATGATGTGAAGACTTAAAGCTACAATTGCACTTTAAAAAACGCTTTTATCTAACACATCAGTTTCACATTAAAGCGATTAAGCGATCTCTGTTGTTTTGAAATATGCCAATGCCAAGTAAATTGCCACTCCACCAGCAGCAAGCACGTCAACTTCTAATTGGACGCGATGATGTATACATCAAAGAAAGTAAACAAATTTGAATTAAAATTCTAAGATTTTATATATAGAACCTTGGACTAAAGATTTTGTTACCAAGGGAACAAATCGGTCCAAGTGTAGATGGATCTGCACTTAATGATTAACCCGATTACACGTTCTATCTTCATATTTGGACAATGAACACATGTGCTTGATGTTGCAGATGACGACGGCTGCTTGTCGTCATGGACAGAACGGGCGGACTGGAGAGATCGCCTGGCAGGTAGGCTCGAACAAAGGCAACACAATCGTCTAAGATTGGGACGTTGGGCTGAAGTCATCTTTGCCTACATTGATAGGAACGGTGGAGGTCATCTTGGAGAGGCACATGAAAACGGCAAACACGGCGGCGACGGTAGCACAAGTTAGAACATGCCGAGATATCAGAATATCGATACTGCGGCACCATACGCGAGAACATGATCGGAGAGCGGGATACAGCAGTGATGGCACCATATGTATACGTGGGACAACGCGAGGGCATGCTCGGAAGTCGGAATTCAACGGCGATGGTGCCGTATGTACACGTGTGGACATACTGGGAGATCGGAATACATCCGCAGCGTCGTCGTTGCCGTGACGATTGGAATTCAGCGGGCGACGGCGACGTTGGGCTGAAGTCATCTTAGCCTACGTTGATAGGAACGGTGGAGGCCATCTAGGAGAGGCACAGGAAAACGGCAAACACGGCGGCGGCGGTAGCACAGGTCAGAACATGCTGAGATATCAGAACCATACGCGAGAACATGATCGGAGAGCGGGATACAGCAGCGACATCACCATATGTATACGCACGACAACGCGAGGGCATGCTCGGAAGTCGTTATTCAGCGGCGATTATGCCGTATGTACACGTGTGGACATACTGGGAGATAGGAATACATCCTCAGCATCGTCGTTGCCATGACGACCAGAAATCAGCGGGCGACGGCGATGTTGGGCTGAAGTCATCTTAGCCTACGTTGATAGGAACGGTGGAGGGCATCTAGGAGAGGCACATGAAAACGGCAAACATGGCGGCGGCAGTAGCACAGGTCAGAACATGCTGAGATATGGGAATATCGATACTGCGGCACCATACGCGAGAACATGATCGGAGAGCGGGATACAGCAGCGACGACACCATATGTATACGCGCGACAACACGATGGCATGCTCGGAAGTTGGAATTCAGCGGCGATACTGGGAGATCGGAATACATCCGCAGCGTCGTCGTTGCCGTGACGATCGGAATTCAGCGGGCGACAACGCCGTACGTGTATGCGTGGACATACCCAGAGATCGGAATTAATACATCCGCAGCGTCGTGGTTTCCGTCACGACCAAAATTCAGTGGGCGACGGCGCCTTACGTGTACGCGTGGACATACCCGAAAATCGAAAGACAGCCGAGGCGTCGTCAACGCCATGACGATCCTATATACATACCGCATGCATGTACCGGGTAAGCTAGCTCACGATCAGTCCAGCTTTTACAATAGCAACATATAACTCATGCTCGTGGGGCAAGGAATATGCAACGCTGTTGTGCATGTAGGCATGAACGAATATACGATTTAGTGGAGAACTTGCTCTATGATTGAAATACGGCAGCGGCGGCAGATTTTTTTACCGAGATCGATTCTGGCGTTTGTCGTCGGCGGTGCACTGCTTGCGATGGCTTCGAAAAGAGTCAATATGATCTACGAAAATAAAACGTGATTCGTAAGATCTAGCCTAGGGTAGCCTATGCTAGTGCTGTGCTACGGCCGACCATGTGGTGAAGAAAAGGGAAAAGGGCAACTTAATATAAGATGAAGAGGTACATGAAAAATTAAGTAATGGCATTGGTGGGTAATTATTGTGCATCATATTTTTTTATAATCGGCTGGTTGTGGTTTGCCTAGGTAGTAAAACAATGGCCAGATGTTTCTGATTTTTGTGGTAATTTCTAGTAATTCTTCTTTTTTCTGGTTAACCCGTAATGTACTTTTAATATATAATAGATAGATGTATACTCAAACTATTTTGTATGGATAATCTCCTTCATTTCAGACAAGATGAACATGCATAGCAACCCACATGATATTCAGCGGCAAAGCACGCTGAGGTGTCCCCAGTATTTCAATGGTTATCACACAACAAGAAACTTAAAAGAGCTATGGTTACACAAGGACCACACGCTAGGCACAATAGTCATTTTTGACTACTTTCCCATGAGCAACAAAAATATAATACTTTGAAATTTAAAGGTAGCACATGAGCAAACTACTATGGAATAGCAATGAAATACCACATATAGGTAGATATGGTGGACACTTTGGCATATTTGGTTTTTTGTGGTTGGATGCATCAATAAAATACTCACACAAATGGAGTCTAGAAAAAGACTGGGTGCGACCAACTAAGAGAGCATAATGGCCATAATCATGCACATCGACAAAATATATTAATTAAAGCATAAAGTGATACACAATTTGCAAACTAAATGATCATAGAGGCAAGAATTGACTGGAATGTAGTCATAACATGTTGCAAAACATGTGCCAAGTCGACCCAAATAAAAAACATTCGCAGGAGAATATATACCACAATATTATGCTTTTCTATTGTATGCTAAAAACAATGCATGAAACCTTCAATTGAACACTAAACACTCTCAGTATTTGAGACTAATCATAATGAAAACATAATTAACAAGCTCATCATGAGAATAACATATAGCAATATATGCAAAAATAACAATGCCACAGTCTAAAAATGCTTCCATTTGCATCACATACACATAAAACTTTTTTCATGCTTCCAACGCCAACCAAATGAAACCAAACAACTCTCATATATGAAAAACAAGTAAATGTACAGAGAGCTATAGAAACTCAAATAAATGTAAAAGTGGAGCGTGTCTCTCTCCAACGTAAAATGCATAACAGTGGAGCGTGTCTCACTCCAAAATAAACATGCAAAACAGCGGAGCGTGTCTCACTCCAAAGTAAATATGCAAAGCGGTGGAGCGTGTCTCACTTCAAAGTAAACATGAATAATGGGATCAAACTTTATTGAAAGTAAACACACATCAAAAAATAAAGACGCTCCAAGGATAACACATAATACATGAAGGAATAAAAATATAGCGTGTTGAAAAATGACCTGGTGCTTTTTGTTGATGAAGAGGGGATGCCTTGGGCATCCCCAAGCTTTGACGCTTGTACTTCTTGGATATTTCTTGGGGGTCCAGGGGACATCCCCAAGGTTGAGCTCTTGTCCATGCTTCATCTTATTGCATCATTCTTCTCTCCCTACACTTGAAAACTTCCTTCACACAAAACTCAGCACAATTGATTAGCAACATTAGTGCAAATAAAAATATATCAAACCAGTAAGGCTTCAGTAATGGCACATATCAAACACTCATTTTAACATATGCTACTGTAGCTACTTCTTCCCAAAGCTCTTTTTCACAAAAGAACTCAACAAGACGAAGCATAAGACGCAAATGCAAAACATGGACAGACCAGCAGAAAGAGATCGAAATTAAAGAAATAGTTCTGTTCATCAAATCGAAAATGCTAAACTAACGAAAGTTAGCTAACATACTGGGGCATAAGCACAAAAATTTGCAGCTCAAAATAACGTTCTGGCGATTTTTAAGAATTTTTTCGTGACCAGCACAGAATCAGTTTCAGAATTGCAAATACCCCAAACACTGCTTTCTTTCTATTAGAGGCTACCCTTGGCATAAAAATGAAATAAAAACGACAAGGAGAGGTTATTATAGTAGAAATAACTTCCAAGACTCAACAAAGCAAAAAATAACATAAATAAAACATGGGTTGTCTCCCATAAGCGCTTTTCCTTAACGCCTTTGAGCTAGGCGCAGAAAGGGTGCAAATCAAGTATTGTCGATCAAGAGGTGGCTCATCAAAAGCATACGCGTGAGCATTACGTTTACCTCTCTTGCTCCTACTCTTTTTCTTCCTAGGGAACCAATAAGACCCTCCTGGCGGAGTGCTAAAAGTTATACTTCCTTTTCCCACATTTTATCTTTGCTCCCAAGCATTCTAGCAAGGACCTTCCTAGTGTGATTGTCCTTTTCCCGCACATTCAATAACAAGATAATCAGTAGATACCAGTCTTCCCAAGACACTTGTATGTACTCCTTCAGCTTTTCCAAGAGGTAATAAAATAGTATTATCAGCTAAAATAACTTCTTCTACCCCTTTAGAATATTCCCAAAGATTCAGGGACTCATAAATATCTTTTGGCATAAGGCAAAACTCAAACATAATATCACAACGAGCTTAGAGAGTTTTATTATTTATAGCAGCATTCATTGTAGGAAACCAGCTTGATGGCTTAGAATTTATTGACAAACTTTCACTAAGCATAACACAACATTCCTTCAAACTAGTTGTGCTTGTTTCGAGGGTATTTAACCTAGCACAAATACTTATATGAGATGAATCATAATCACTAGGTGAGATATATGTTGCAATTAATTTCTTAACACCATTAAAAGCTTGGTCGCCATCACAATTGAGAAAATCTCTTCCAACTACAGTGTCCAAAGCATACCTATAACAAAGAACAAGTTCAAAATAAAAGCTACTAAGAAGCAAACTTAAGGTCATTTTAGGCTCAGTATTATCATAATAGTTATTAATTCTACCCCAAGCTTCCTTAAAACTTTCCTCACGCCCTTGCTTGAAAGTGAAAATAATGCACGCAGGCGACATAGTAATGGGACTATCCATTGAACAAAATTAATGCAAGCAACAGAAATAAAAGCTATACTATTTTTTTGGATTTTCGATATAAAATGCAAACAAGATAAAAATAAAATATGCAAGCAAAACAATAACAAAGTAAAAGAGTTGAGAGTAAGAGACTCCCCTCGCAGAAGAGATGCTTTTCTCCCCGGCAACGGCGCCAGAAAAGTCTTGCTGGGCGCGAAGTTGACGAAGGAGAATTTATGCGCAACGTTGAGTGGAACCCCAAGAGGAAGGTATGATAAGCACAACAGGAAGTTTTCCCTCAGTAAGAAACCAAGGTTTATCGACCAGTAGGAGAAAAACGTTCTCTCCCGAGGTGTTGCGAACCAACTCGTGGCAGGGCGCACTGCCGGCGTCAGCAACAACATGGAGACCTGCACACAAACAACCAAGTACTTTGTCCCCAACTTTCAGCGATGTTGTCAAGCTCACTTGTTTTGCTGAAAACAAAGGATTAAACGAACCGTGTGGAAGAAGAATTGTTTGCAAAGAACAGAGCAGGAAAAATGTTGTAGAAGATTGCAATTAAAAGAAGAAGGACCGGGGTCCATAGTTCACTATAGGCGCCTCCCCAATAAAATAAATATGCTGGATAAACAGATTACAGATGGGCAATTGACAAACAGAGATTTTATGCTAATGGTTGGTGCAGAATACATGCTATGAAAGTATGCGGGCATTACAACAATATACATAGACCGTAATCCAACTGCATCTATGACTAATAATCCACCTTCAGGATTGCATCCGCGACACCCTCTAGTATTAAGTTGCAAGCAAGGAACTATCGCTTTAAGCAATGTGTGTAAAGTAAACGATGAAACTACCCTTGAATAGAACACCGCTGGTTTCTCCCTAGTAGCAACAACACATCTACAACCGTAGAGAACAAGGTCACTTCCCATGGTAAAATAGAGGCATGAACCCACTATCGAGCATAAATACTCCCTCTTGAAGTCGCTAGCATCTACTTGGCCAGAGCATCTACTAGAAACAGAGAGCATGCAAGATCATAATAACATAATACATAATCTCAACCAAAGTAATCTCTCTATAAATTGGATCCACATCAAACCAACATGTAGCAATTACAAATAGATGATCTTGATCATGTTAGGCAGATCACAAGATCTATACATGAAGCACAACAAGGAGAGGACAGTCATCTAGCTACTGCTATGGACCCATGGTCCCGTGGAGAACTACTCACGCATCACCTCGGATGAAGACATGGCGATGCAGAGGCCTCCGGCGGTGATTTCCCTCTCCGGCAGGGTGCCGGAATGGACTGTAGAACCCTCCCGAAGTGGGGTTTCGATTGACTGCGGCGTCGAAACTTTTCGTGGATGGAGGCTCTGGTCCTTGGGGTTTTCCCGATACGAGGAATAAATAGGCGGAAGGGCGGAGCAAACGAGGCGACGAGGCGCCAGTACATGGGCCAGGCACGACCAAGGGTGGGGCCGCGCCTGTCCTGTGTACTGCCACGTGCAACCCTCTCCTGCGCGTGTCCTTCTGGCTCCGTCTTCGTCCCGGAAAAATAAGATTCTGGGCTTTTATTTCGTCCAATTCCGAGAAACTTCCATGTACAACTTTTCCGAAACACAAAAACAGCAGAAAACAGGAACTAGCACTGCGGCACCGCGTTAATAGGTTAGTCCCAGAAAATGGTAAAAAGTGTGGAAAAGTGCACATAAAACATATAAGAATTGTAACAAAACAAGAATGGAGCATCAAAAATTATAGATACGTTTGGGACGTATCATCGGTGTGAGGAAGAAGAGGAAGAAGAAGGCCTCGGGCACACGAGGCCCCAAGTGGACGGTTCTGGAGGATCAATGTCTCTGCGAGTCGTTGTCGACGGTGAGCCATGACACCATCATCGGCACCAACCAAAAGTACAGGAAGTATTGGGCGAGGATCAAGGCGGAGTTCGAGGAGCGCAAGCTAATCAACGTCAATTACAACAAAGTGACAATGAAAAGGAGCCAAAAGGCAATGTCGACCCGATGGTCCATCATCCAGGTGTCGGTGAACATGTTCCATGCGTTCCATAGCGAGGTCGAGAACAGAGTCGACAACAACATCGACGTCAGTGGCGTGGTACGTCTCTTTCTTAGATAATTTGTAGCGCCTACAATTTGTTCGATGATTTGATTGTGTTTCCTTTGGTTAGCTCGACAAGGCCATGGATATGTACCGGAAGCACTCAGAAGGGCACAAGTCGTTCGCGCGGATGCATTGCTATAGCAAGCTCAAAAAGAACGAGAAATGACGGTTGACGTGCCATTCGTTGTCGAAGGGGAAAGACGACATCGATCTGGATGCGCCGCTGGCAACATCGGCAGGGCGTCCTATCGGGAACAAGGCTGCCAAGCCCGCCTTGGCCGACGATGCGTCGACCGAGAAGACGCAGGCATCGATCATGCAGTTCCTCGCCGAGGTCTCCTCAACCCTGCTCTTCCGCGATAAAAAAGACCAACGAAAGATGGGCGGCGGTGCTCAAGAGGCAAGAGGATAAGATGTAGCTCAAGAAAAAGCAAGGACGACATGTCCCTGCTAACAACGTCGATAGAAGGAATGTGTCCCCGGACGCGGGCGGCGCACAACTTCTTCAAAGGCAAGATCCTCGACGACATCGAAGCCAAAATGGTGGCGGCCGAGGCAGCGGCAGCAACCCCAACCCCGGAGCAAGAGCCGGCAGACGCGTCTGTGACATCATTTGCTAGTACTCCTGCATCAGCCTCTGCCTCGGCGTCGGCAATAGAGCATGCACACCGGGCATATCACGACGAGTTCGTCGTGTTCGATGGGCCTACGTCGACTCAGGATGCACCATCGGCGTCGCCGTCACTCAACCCCTTCCCCTTCTTCTAATTTTTACGTCGGCCTGTAATATGATCACGCGCCCAGTACTTTGATCGCGACGACTTCGGCGAAAACGATTTCTTTTGAATGCAAACTATTTGAGTTTCTATTTGGGGACGACGTTTGGGGGACGCGGCTGGGGAGCGACATCCCCCAAACGCGGCACGGACAAAACACGTCCCCCAAACGCGGCACGAATAAAACACGTCCCCCAAATGCTCGATCCGGCGGCGTTTGGAGGACGCAGCTGAAGATGCTCGAAGTATATCCGATTCTGAACTTGACACTTGATATAGTATAAGATATGGTTCGCCAAATATTACATAGATGTTCGAAAATATTATTTAGGATTATCTAATTATTTTTATTTTTATCTGAAATGTCAAACCTAATAGATCAAATGTAGTAGTTAGCGAGTTGCTGGGTTCGTCCATTAAACAATACTAGAAGGATTCCCTGCGTGTTGCAGCGGAAATCTTCTTAGGAATTATATTGTCTAAATGAAATGGTATAATACATATGAAATAAGAATTATCTGTAGAAGTATGCAATATTCAATTGGCCAAAATAATTGAGATGCTAAATTTAATTCACATTATTTTTTATATTTGATGGGTATAAATTAGCTATGTGGATATTTTAATCAAAAAATGGTGACATAGATAGCTTGAATGCAAGGATACATCAATAATGAATGTTAGTGGGGATGATATGGATATTTGATTGGCTAATGGAATAAATAATGTGGATGGCTTGCATGTAGAGATATAGTAACATTAATTGCAGTTAGTGGAGTTTTGCTTTATAGAAGTACAAATATCTCTTATGAGAGTGAATTTGGTGATCAGATGGGTACGTGAGCACGGTCTAAGCATCGCTGGATCAGCTTTGATATTCGTTTTCTATCTCCCGGAGACTACACGGCGTGAATAGCTGTTCTACCTAAAAAAGCCGGCTCGTCGTCTCGGCCCGTCGCGCAGTGCGCCTGCGCCCGCTGTTTCGCCGTAGGCTCCGGCGCTGCCACCGCAGAAGGGCGTCCGTGCTCCTCCCCGTCCCCCATCGTGGCCTACATCGCCGTCGCACAGCATCTGGTCCTCCCCGCCATCCATGTGCCCGCACCACCGCTCAGAGGGCCACAAGGAACGCCGCTTCCTTCCGCACCGCCGCCCTCCGCCGCGGCCGCGCGGAGGCCGCCGCGCGCCTCAGCCTCCTCCACCTGCTCTTGCTCCCGGAGTGCCCCACCTCATCTCGTCGCTCGCCACCATCCAGGAGTGGACAGGGGATCTCCGATTTCTTGCTATCATCGCCCCTGGATCCCGACGGATAAGACGAGCTCCCGTTGAATCGAGCTGGACGAAGAACTTCCATGGACTCGAGCTCAACGATAAGATCCGCACCAAAATAGGCTTCCACACCCGCCACCGGACCCAATCAGCTCCTATCTCCGCCCCTCCTCTGGATAACAGCGATTTCCGATGTTAGCTTTCTTGATTTCCCTCGCCTCTGCGCGATTCCGTTTCTACATAGCACATCAGCAACAACAAGTAGCATGAGCAGTAGCGCATGCGAGCTAGCTTGCGCAGCAGTGCCAGCCACCAAGCCGCCCTTGCCCCACTCCTGGTTGCAAATCATTGGTGGTTAAGCTAGATAGGAAAATTATTTTCCTGCTGATCAATCGAGGAGAAAGTGTTGAAAACAAGATGATTTGGGTTTGGCTCTGCCTCTACTGCTGATTTTTCTCTTCCGATGGATGCGCGTGAGGAGAGTCAGGGTGCTGGAGCTAGCTAATTAAGCAACCTAGCTGGTAGGTGGATCGATATGCGTTGTTTGCGGCCGCGCTGAAGAGGAAAGGCATGTTCGCCTGTTCGCTGGAGGGCCAGCCGGCGGCGCGTGGATGGTTCTGTGTGCGTCTGTGGAAGAGGAAAGGGGACAAGAAGCAGACCGTTTTATTTTAGTACCATAGTCTCGTTCCCACCTGATGATTACGAACTAACGGCAAAACAAATAGTGTTAGACACGTGTCGGATAGTGAACGCGTACTCACGTACCCATGTGATCACCGAGCTTCATTCGCTGTGTTTGTTGAAATCGTTTTATCAATTATTTTTCATTCCATGGTTTGCGCATCTACTTATGCACGTATATGTCCAACTGATGGCGTGTATTTCACACGTTCGTTGGGCAACCCCAAGAGGAAGGTATGATGCGCACAGCAGCAAGTTTTCCCTCAGAAAGAAACCAAGGTTTATCGAACCAGGAGGAGCCAAGAAGCACGTTGAAGGTTGATGGCGGCGGGATGTAGTGCGGCGCAACACCGGAGATTCCGACGCCAACGTGGAACCTGCACAACACAACCAAAGTATTTTGCCCCAACGAAACGATGAGGTTGTCAATCTCACCGGCTTGCTGTAACAAAGGATTAACCGTATTGTGTGGAAGATGATTATTTGCAGAGAAAACAGTAAAAACAAGTATTGCAGCAGATTTGTATTTCAGTATTAAAAGAATGGACCGGGGTCCACAGTTCACTAGAGGTGTCTCTCCCATAAGATAAAAGCATCTTGGGTGAACAAATTACAGTCGGGCAATTGACAAATAGAGAGGGCATAACAATGCACATACATGTCATGATAAGTATAGTGAGATTTAATTGGGCATTACGACAAAGTACATAGACCGCCATCCAACTGCATCTATGCCTAAAAAGTCCACCTTCGAGGTTATCGTCCGAACCCCTCCAGTATTAAGTTGCAAAGCAACGGACAATTGCATTAAGTATGGTGCGTAATGTAATCAACAACTACATCCTCGGACATAGCGCCAATGTTTTATCCCTAGTGGCAACAGCACAACACAACCTTAGAACTTTCGTCCACTGTCCCGGTGTCAATGCGGGCATGAACCCACTATCGAGCATAAATACTCCCTCTTGGAGTTACTAGCATCAACTTGGCCAGAGCCTCTACTAATAACGGAGAGCATGCAAGATCATAAACAACACATATGCAATAACTTGATAATTAACATAACATGGTATTCTCTATCCATCGGATCCCGACAAACACAACATAGAGTATTATAGATAGATGGTCTTGATCATGTTAGGCAGCTCACAAGATCCAACAATGAAGCACAATGAGGAGAAGACAACCATCTAGCTACTGCTATGGACCCATAGTCCAGGGGTGAACTACACACTCATCACTCCGGAGGCGACCATGGCGGTGTAGAGTCCTCCGGGAGATGAATCCCCTCTCCGGCGGGGTGCCGGAGGAGATCTCCGAATCCCCCGAGATGGGATCGGCGGCGGCGGCGTCTCCGGAAGGTTTTCCGTATCGTGGTTTTCCGCCTCGGGGGTTTCGCGACGGAGGCTTTAAGTAGGCGGAAGGGCAGAGTCGGGGGCCGACGAGGGGCCCACACCACAGGGCGGCGCGGCCCCCCTTGGCCGCGCCGCCTTGTGGTTTGGCCACCTCGTGGCCCCACTTCGTATGCTCTTCGGTCTTCTGGAAGGTTCGTGGCAAAATAGGACCCTGGGTCTTCGTTTCGTCCAATTCCGAGAATATTTCGTTACTAGGATTTCTGAAACCAAAAACAGCAGAAAACAGCAAGCGGCACTTCGGCATCTTGTTAATAGGTTAGTTCCAGAAAATGCACGAATATGACATAAAGTGTGCATAAAACATGTAGGTATCATCAATAATATGGCATAGAACATAAGAAATTATCGATACGTCGGAGACGTAACACCAACTAATTTTTGTTTCCATCCCGAGTCGCTCAATTTCTGCTTGGGATCCGCAATCTCATATTGTGGTTTGAAATCCATAAAGAGATATTATCCGATTTACTACCTCCGTTTCAAGGAATAAGGTGCCTTCGTTTTTCGTATTTTTTTGTTTGACTAAGAATTACTTTAAATATATTATTTGTATGAAATTAGCATCATTAGAAAGTGCTTTTCAATACGAATCCAACGATACTAATTACATATAATATAATATAATATAGGGATTTCTATTTTCGTGCCCTCGGGTCGTTAGTTGTACTCAGTTTTCCCCAGCCCCTTAGTTTTTCCTCAGCTTTCCCCAAGCCTATGTCTGAAACCCGCAGAAGGAGCTCAGACGGAAGGAATCCGTTTATTTGGACGTTCTGTGCTGACGTGTTGCACCGTGTCGTCTGTGGGGCCGCGTCGTGTGGGGCCGCGTCGTGTGGGGCCGCGTCGCGTGGGGCTGGTAGAAAGGGACCGCGTGGGATAGGACGAGAAGCGTTTGGTTGCACGTGAGCAGGAGCTGGGTTTTGTCTCTCTCGGACCAAATTGGCATTTTTAAGAGCACCTTTTCCCCTCTTTCTCTCTCTCTGTTTTTTTCACCAAATTAGTATCAAATCTAGAGAAGCTTCTATTTCTGTCTTTCTTCAATATGGCAGCAAATCTAGTAGCAAATCTAGTAGCAAATCTCTGGGGTTATTTATGCCTTTTGGCCCTCGTTTTTTGCCCAATATGGCAGCAAATCTAGTAGCAAATCTAGAAGCTAGTATATGATAAATTCACAACAGCATAATCATAAAACTAAGTATAATACATAAACTGCATACAACAGCCAAAAGCAGGCAATAACGTTGTTAATGTTCACGACAAACTAAGCTGAAAAATATACAAGACGCACGCAATGTATGGACAACAAGAAAATTAGGATGAATGAATTTGTTCTTCATTCCTCCCCATATATTTTTTCCTCCCTCCATTCGTGCATTTCCCCAAGGAAATATTCATTGAACTCCTTCCGTCTGCAGTGTGAGGCCAATACATCCTCCAAACGGTATGGTCTGTGTTCATTTCTCATACCATAGAGTCCTATTCTATCCACACGTAGTGGCCACTCATCCCAGGCCTTTGTATCATTGATACGTCTCCGACGTATCGATAATTTCTTATGTTCCATGCCATATTATTGATGATACCTACATGTTTTATACACACTTTATGTCATATTCGTGCATTTTCTGGAACTAACCTATTAACAAGATGCCGAAGTGCCGATTGCTGTTTTCTCGCTGTTTTTGGTTTCGAAATCCTAGTAATGAAATATTCTCGGAATCGGACGAAATCAAGACCCAAGTTCCTATTTTTCCCGGAACCATCCAGAACACCCGAGAGCCGCCAGAGGGAAGCCCTGGGGGCCCCACACCACACCCTGGCGCGGCCAGAGCGGGGGCCACGCCGCCCTATGGTGTGGGCCCCCTAGGCCCCCTCCGACTCTGCCCTTCCGCCTACTTAAAGCCTCCGTCGTGAAACTCCTGATGCAAAAAACCACGATACGGAAAACCTTCCAGAGACGCCGCCGCCGCCGATCCCATCTCGGGGGATTCTGGAGATCTCCTCCGGCACCCTGCCGGAGAGGGGATTCATCTCCCGGAGGACTCTACACCGCCATGGTCGCCTCCGGAGTGATGAGTGAGTAGTTCACCCCTGGACTATGGGTCCATAGCGAGTAGCTAGATGGTTGTCTTCTCCTCATTGTGCTTCATTGTTGGATCTTGTGAGCTGCCTAACATGATCAAGATCATCTATCCGTAATACTCTATGTTGTGTTTGTCGGGATCCGATGGATAGAGAATACCATGTTATGTTAATTATCAAGTTATTGCATATGTGTTGTTTATGATCTTGCATGCTCTCCGTTATTAGTAGAGGCTCTGGCCAAGTTGATGCTAGTAACTGCAAGAGGGAGTATTTATGCTCGATAGTGGGTTCATGCCTGCATTGACACCTGGGACAGTGACAGAAAGTTCTAAGGTTGTGTTGTGTTGTTGCCACTAGGGATAAAACATTGATGCTATGTCCGAGGATGTAGTTATTGATTACATTACGCACCATACTTAATGCAATTGTCTGTTGCTTTGCAACTTAATACTGGAAGGGGTTCGGATGATAACCTGAAGGTGGACTTTTTAGGCATAGATGCGGTTGGATGGCGGTCTATGTACTTTGTCGTAATGCCCAATTAAATCTCACTATACTTATCATGACATGTATGTGCATTGTTATGCCCTCTCTATTTGTCAATTGCCCGACTGTAATTTGTTCACCCAACATGCTTTTATCTTATGGGAGAGACACCTCTAGTGAACTGTGGACCCCGGTCCATTCTTTTAATACTAAAATACAAATCTGCTGCAATACTTGTTTCTACTGTTTTCTCTGCAAACAATCATCTTCCACATAATTCGGTTAATCCTTTGTTACAGCAAGCCGGTGAGATTGACAACCTCACTGTTTCGTTGGGGCAAAGTACTTTTGTTGTGTTGTGCAGGTTCCACGTTGGCGCCGGAATCTCTGGTGTTGCGCCGCACTTCATCCCGCCGCCATCAACCTTCAACGTGCTTCTTGGCTCCTCCTGGTTCGATAAACCTTGGTTTCTTTCTGAGGGAAAACTTGCTGCTGTGCGCATCATACCTTCCTCTTGGGGTTGCCCAACGAACGTGTGAAATACACGCCATCAATCATGAGAGTACTCTCTAATATAACCCAAATCCGTGTAGTAGATGCTGCCAGGTCGAAGTGTCGGGTACACTCTGGTGTCGACGGAGATACACCGGATATAATTCACGAAGAAGGCATTACTGCCAATGTTACTGACCGGATGGAGAGAGCGGCTCACGAGTGTCCACACGGTACACCAATGGTTTGCCCGCCAAAGCCTCGCCGACCAACAACACAAGCAGCGAGATCACCATCCGACTTCACAAGGTAGAACTTCGACGTCCAAGTTCCGGAAATGAAATTAGTGTCTCCATCTTGACGAGTGCTCGTGCGCTGCTGCAACTGTACATTGGTGCACACTATTCTTCCGATCTCAAAATTGTCCGCAGCCTACGCATACAGTTCACCATTGAACGGGGTAATGCAACGTAGACAATGGTTCTTGATCGAAAATCTTCCTTCTCCCCAATCTTCATTTATATCCTTAGTTGGAGTGCTCTCATCCACCCAACCAATTTCCGGCGGGTAATGTGCGGCAACGAAGACCATAGTCGGGGATTTGATAACGGCGACGATTTCAGAAAAACAGATGGCATCTGCGCCTCAAACATAGTGTTCGATTTCTTTGTGAGTGGGTTCAGCAGCCGTATCTTGTGCGGCGGGTTCTTCTGGGCAAGCACGATGACACCACGGCAAAAGCCGATGAAGTAGTATCTAAAATATATTGATGAAGATAACATTCAACACTAAGATGTGTTTAAGATTGAAAATAAAAAGGTAGATATGGAGGAATTTGAACCTTGTATGAACTTCCGATAGATCTATGGTGACGTAGCGTGATGTGCCGAGTTGGAGGAAGGTGAACTCAGCGACGCGTGGAAGGGCGTGGTGTAGCATGATCCATTCGTCCAGGTGCACGTCGGACTAAGGCAAACCTGAGCGCCAATTTCTACAGACTTGCCTCATAGCAGAGTAGGTGTCGGTGTACTCCTCGTTCGCCAGTAAGCATTGGCCGATCTTGTGAAGTGGTCCATCAGCCGAGAGAGAGGCCCAGTTCACGGAGGCGCCGCGCTTGGATGCGCCGCCCTCGGAGGCGACGCGCTCGGCGGCGACGCGCACGGCGGCGACGGGCTCGGAGGCGATGGGTGCGGAGGCGACGGGCTCGGAGGCGACGGCCGCCGGCGCATTCTTCTTCTCCATCGCCGGCAGGGTAGCGTGCGTACGGCGGTTGGGGTTTTTTCGATTTGGAGAAGTTGATGGGACGTGAGAGGGGTGGTTTCGTGCGTGAGCGAGAATGAGACGACTGTGTGCGAGAGGGAGGGAGGGAGGGGCTTACGCGTCCTAAATGCGACCCGCGTCCTACGCGTCCACTATTTGCACGTCCGCACCGCGACACGCGTCAACAATGGCACGTCTTCCACTTCGCACCGCAACACGCGTCCTCGGGTCTAACCTTGGAAATTTAGATATACTCGGGTATACCCCCGAGTCATATACTAGCATTTTTTGTGTGCTCAGTTTTCTCCTTGAGTGCTAATACTGGCTAGTGTAATATACTCAGTTTACCCTCAAGTGGCTGGTCAACAGAGAGTCAACAAATGGGATTAACTAGTTAAATGAGTTATTTAATGTGCAAAAAATTCCAAAAAGAGTGGCACTTACTCATGGAGTCTTTACCACAAATTGCCACTTCTCAAATCATAGATAAATCAAGTTTCACCACAAATTGTCACTTCTCAAATCACCTAGTAGCTATGAAGGTGCATGATTTTCCATAATAAGCCCTACCCAAAACAGCTTTCCCCAAAACATACTTTGTCTGAATGAAGCCATAATTTTCACACTCATGTAGATTTGTATTGCAAATAGTTTGAGGTAGGCCAAGATGGGTTTCATTGTACAAAACACGCATTTTCCATTTTTTAAATCTCATATTTGAATCCCTTAGTCTGTTTACTACTCACTTGCCCTTGGTTTCTTGATACTACTCAGTTTTGCCCTCTCCCTTCACAAACTCTCACAGACGCCCAACATTGCCCTGATTGGTCTAGCCCATGTCACGCGGATCGTGCCCGCCGACCGTTGATCGTATGATCTAACGGGCAAGATAACCCCTATCTCTCTCTCTGGTCGGGGCCACCACCCTCTCTCTCTCGTCGTCGGTTAGCTTCACGCAAAGTTTGGTTTTCTGCATTATTTTTCACGAGCTAAATTATAAACTCTTTTTAGGCATTACTTTTCACGCAAAAAATGATAAACCATCACCGATTTGTTGTAGCCATTACTTTTCACGCAAAAAAATGATACACCATCACCCATTTCTTGTAGGGATTGTACCCATTACTTTTCACGCAAAAAAGATAAATCATCACCGATTTTGTTGTAGCCATTACTTTTCACGCAAAAAATGATACACCATCACCCATTTCTTGTAGCCATTACTTTTCACGCAAAAAACGATAAACCATCACCGATTTGTTGTAGCCATTACTTTTCACGCACAAAAATGATACACCATCACCCATTTCTTGTACCCATTACTTTTCACGCAAAAACGATAAATCATCACCGATTTTGTTGTAGCCATTACTTTTCACGCAAAAATGATACACCATCACCCATTTCTTGTAGCCATTACTTTTCACGCAAAAAACGATAAACCATCACCGATTTTGTTGTAGCCATTACTTTGCACGCAAAAAATGATACACCATCACCCATTTCTTGTAGCCATTACTTTTCACGCAAAAAATGATAAACCATCAACGATTTGTTGTAGCCATTACGGTAAATGATAAACTATCACGAATTACCATTTCTTTTAGGCATTACTTTTCACGGTAAAATGATAAACTATATCACGAAGTTCCATTTCCGTCAAGATAGTCCGCATTACTTTTTTGTTGAGATATATACCCCCACAACGGTCGTCTCCTCCTTAATTTATTGTGTAAACCCCCACAAGGTCATCTCCTCCTTAATTTATTGTGTAAACCCCCACCAACGTTCACCTCCTCCTTATTTTATTGTGTAAACCCAACGGTCATCTCTCCCTTATAAACACCCACACGGCCATTCCTTGTGTCAATTGGTTCTGCCTCTCTCTTCTTCGTTCACATACACTTGATCATCCATTGCCATGGCTTCCACGTCTCGGAAGCGGACCGGAAGGGGAAGGGAAGGGGAAGGGGAAGTGGATCATCATCATTGCCACCACCACCGTCAACACTGCCATTGATCATAGAGGAGTTCTTCATCGTCGTCTATGAAGACCCTTTGGTCAAGAAGGTACTGATACGTCTCTAACGTATCGATAATTTCTTATGTTCCATGCTACATTATTGATGATATCTACATGTTTTCTGCACACTTTATGTCATATTCGTGCATTTTCTGGCACTAACCTATTAACAAGATGCCGAAGAGCCGGTTCTTGTTTTCTCGCTGTTTTTGGTTTCAGAAATCCTAGTAAAGAAATATTCTCGGAATTGGACGAAATCAACGCCCGGGGTCCTATTTTGCCACGAAGCTTCCGGAAGACCGAAGGAGAGTCGAAGTGGGGCCACGAGGTGGCGAAACACCAGGGCGGCGCGGCCCGGGCCACGGCCGCGCCGACCTATGGTGTGGGCCCCTCGTGCCGCCTCTTTACCTGCCCTTCCGCCTACAAATAGCCTCCATCGCGAAACCCCCAGTACCGAGAGCCACGATACGAAAAACCTTCCAGAGACGCCGCCGCCGCCAATCCCATCTCGGGGGATTCGGGAGATCTCCTCCGGCACCCTGCCGGAGAGGGGATTCATCTCCCGGAGGACTCTTCACCGCCATGGTCGCCTCCGGAGTGATGAGTGAGTAGTTCACCCCTGGACTATGGGTCCATAGCAGTAGCTAGATGGTTGTCTTCTCCTCATTGTGCTTCATTGTTGGATCTTGTGAGCTGCCTAACATGATCAAGATCATCTATACTGTAATACTATATGTTGTGTTTGTCGGGATCCGATGGATAGAGAATACTATGTTATGTTAATTATCAAGTTATTACCTATGTGTTGTTTATGATCTTGCATTCTCTCCGTTATTAGTAGAGGCTCGGCCAAGTTTTTGCTCTTAACTCCAAGAGGGAGTATTTATGCTCGATAGTGGGTTCATGCCTCCATTAAATGCTGGGACGATGTGACGAAAGTTCTAAGGTTGTGGATGTGCTTGTTGCCACTAGGGATAAAACATTGATGCTATGTCTAAGGATGTAGTTATTGATTACATTATGCACCATACTTAATGCAATTGTCCGTTGTTTTGCAACTTAATACTGGAAGGGGTTCGGATGATAACCTGAAGGTGGACTTTTTAGGCATAGATGCATGCTGGATAGCGGTCTATGTACTTTGTCATAATGCCCAATTAAATCTCACTATATTTATCATGTCATGTATGTGCATTTTTATGCCCTCTCTATTTGTCAATTGCCCGACTGTAATTTGTTCACCCAACATGCTTTTATCTTATGGGAGAGACACCTCTAGTGAACTGTGGACCCCGGTCCTATTCTTTACATCGCATACAATCTACTGCAATACTTGTTTTATTGTTTTCTGCAAACAATCATCTTCCACACAATACGGTTAATCCTTTGTTACGGCAAGCCGGTGAGATTGACAACCTCAACTGTTTCGTTGGGGCAAAGTACTTTGGTTGCGTTGTGCAGGTTCCACGTTGGCGCCGGAATCTCCGGTGTTGCGCCGCACTACATCCCGCCGCCATCAACCTTCAACGTGCTTCTTGACTCCTACTGGTTCGATTAAACCTTGGTTTCTTATCGAGGGAAACTTGCCGCTGTGCGCATCACACCTTCCTCTTGGGGTTCCCAACGGACGTGTCAACTACACGCATCAAGCAAATTTACGGCGCCGTTGCTGGGGAGATCAAGACACGCTGCAAGGGGAGTCTCCACTTCCCAATCTCTTTACTTTGTTTTTGTCTTGCTTTATTTTATTTACTATTTTGTTTGCTGCATTATATCAAAACACAAAAAAATTAGTTGCTAGCTTTACTTTATTTACTGTCTTGCTTTCTATATCAAAAACACAAAAAAATTAGTTACTTGCATTTAGTTTACTTTTGTTATCATGTCTAGCTCTGTACCTGTTACTTCTTCACCTGAGGAATTAGTTTTTAGTTTTAAACAAGGGGATGAGGAAAGTTTTAAAGATGCTTGGTCCAGGATTTTTACTTCTTATCGTAAAGCTGAACCTCAAATGACTCTAAGTTTACTCCTTAGTAATTTTTATTTTGGTCTTATGATTCGCTATAGATATGCCTTAGATGCTCTAGTGGGAGGAGATTTCCTTCATTGCAATGGGGATCAAGCTTTTAATGCCATAAAGAAGTTGGTTGCACCACATGATTCAGCTAATAACTTTGATTCAGCCCTTATTAGCATTTATAATAGATTAAACACTCTTGAGACAAGTGCATCTCGCTTAAATGAAAATTATGGATATATTCGTAACCGTCTTGATCAAGTTTTAGTGAACTCTGAACCTTCATTATGGGATCCTACTATTAAAATTGTCATAGGTGGTCAAACTCTTCATGCTAATTGTGATATTATGACTGAATTTTGCCTGATGCCTAAGAGTATTCATAAATCTTTGAAACTTTGGGAATTCGCTGAAGGGGGAGAAGGAATAACTCTTATTGATAACTCTGTTATAATTCCTAAAGGAATAGCTGCGGGTGTGCATACAACCATTCCTGGGAGAACAATATCCATTGATTATCTTGTCATTGAATGCGTAGGAACAGGACAAATCACACTCGGAAGATCCCTGCTGAAACTATTGGGAGCAGTCATAGACATAAGAGAAGGCACCCTAAAATTCACCTCTACACCTGGGGGCAGCCATATATTCCCTAAGCCAAAGAGTAAGAAAAAGAACAAGAAAGGTAAGGGTAAATACCAAGGTAATGTCGATGCTTCATCTCTCGATAATACTTGATATACACTTTCTGCGCCTAGCTGAAAGGCGTTAAAGAAAAGCGCTTATGGGAGACAACCCATGTTTTTACTACAGTATTTTTGTTTCATATTTGAGTCTTGGAAGTTTTTTACTACTGTAGCAACCTCTCCTTATCTTAGTTTTGTGTTTTGTTGTGCCAAGTAAAGTCTTTGATAGTAAAGTGAATACTAGATTTGGATTACTGCGCAGAAACAGATTTCTTTGCTGTCACGAATCTGGGCCTAATTCTCTGTAGGTAACTCAGAAAATTATGCCAATTTACGTGAGCGATCCTCAGATATGTACGCAACTTTCATTCAATTTGGGCATTTTCATTTGAGCAAGTCTGGTGCCTCAATAAAATCCATCTTTACGGACTGTTCTGTTTTGACAGATTCTGCCTTTTATTTCGCATTGCCTCTTTTGCTATGTTGGATGAATTTCTTTAATCCATTAATGTCCAGTAGCTTTATGCAATGTCCAGAAGTTTTAAGAATGATTGTGTCACCTCTGAACATGTTAATTTTTATTGTACACTAACCCTCTAATGAGTTGTTTCGAGTTTGGTGTGGAGGAAGTTTTCAAGGATCAAGAGAGGAGTATGATGCAATATGATCAAGGAGAGTGAAAACTCTAAGCTTGGGGATGCCCGGTGGTTCACCCCTGCATATTCTAAGAAGACTCAAGCGTTTAAGCTTGGGGATGCCCAAGGCATCCCCTTCTTCATCGACAACATTATCAGGTTCCTCCCCTGAAACTATATTTTTATTCCGGCACATCTTATGTACTTTACTTGGAGCGTCTGTTTGTTTTTGTTTTTGTTTGAATAAAATGGATCCTAGCATTCACTGTATGGGAGAGAGACACGCTCCGCTGTTGCATATGGACAAATATGTCCTTAGGCTTTACTCATAGTATTCATGGCGAAGGTTGAATCTTCTTCGTTAAATTGTTATATGGTTGGAATCGGGAAATCCTACATGTAGTAATTCTAAAATATCTTGAATAATTTGATACTTGGCAATTGTTGTGCTCATGTTTAAGCTCTTGCATCATATACTTTGCACCCATTAATGAAGAAACACTTAGAGCTTGCTAATTTGGTTTGCATATTTGGTCTCTCTAAAGTCTAGATAATTTCTAGTATTGAGTTTTGAACAACAAGGAAGACGGTGTAGAGTCTTATAATGTTTACAATATGTCTTTTATGTGAGTTTTGCTGCACCGTTCATCCTTGTGTTTGTTTCAAATAACCTTGCTAACCTAAACCTTGTATCGAGAGGGAATACTTCTCATGCATCCAAAATCCTTGAGCCAACCACTATGCCATTTGTGTCCACCATACCTACCTACTACATGGTATTTCTCCGCCATTCCAAAGTAAATTGCTTGAGTGCTACCTTTAAAATTCCATCATTCGCCTTTGCAATATATAGCTCATGGGACAAATAGCTTAAAAACTATTGTGGTATTGAATATGTACTTATGCACTTTATCTCTTATTAAGTTGCTTGTTGTGCGATAACCATGTTTCTGGGGACGCCATCAACTATTCTTTGTTGAATATCATGTGAGTTGCTATGCATTTCCGTCTTGTCTGAAGCAAGAGAGATCTACCACCTTAATGGTTGGAGCATGCATATTGTTAGAGAAGAACATTGGGCCGCTAACTAAAGCCATGATTCATGGTGGAAGTTTCAGTTTTGGACATATATCCTCAATCTCATATGAGAACACTAATTGTTGCCACATGCTTATGCATTAAAGAGGAGTCCATTATCTGTTGTCCATGTTGTCCCGGTATGGATGTCTAAGTTGAGAATAATCAAAAGCGAGAAATCCAAAATGCGAGCTTTCTCCTTAGACCTTTGTACAGGCGGCATGGAGTGTCAACACCCGGATTTTTAAGTCCAGATGCCTATTATGCCATACATCGCAATCCCAGGAATATTGTTGTTGCGAGACATAATAGTTGAATATCATAGAGTCATCATTTATTACAACACATAATCGTCTTACAAAGGTAGATCACATGATCCAAATTTACAATAGTAGTTGATCTATTGATCAACGAACATCACAAATAGCGGAAGCGAAGTAGTAGTGGCTATCTAATCCACAGGCCAACGCTTGACGTCAGGAGCAGATCCTAGTTGTCGTAGACGTCCTGTTGTCCACCTTCCTCGTACTGTTGTTCTCCTTCAAAGTCTGTCCATTTGAATAGCCAGGGACAAAGCCATGAGTACTTTAAAGTACTCGCAAACTACTACTAGTGTAAGAACTATCAATTCTAGTAAGGGAATACTAAGCTCTAGGTTTATTTGCATAAAGCCAAGTTTATTTCATAAACATTTAGTAAAGATGCTTGAATCACTAGACTAACCCAAGTGGGAACATTAGTGTCATTCCCACAACTCGGTTGTGTTTTAATTCCAATTCACCCTTCACCTTTCCAAATTTTAAACACAAGTCATATGTCACATTTTTGAAAATGGTCTGATGACGGAACAGTATGGCCTTTCCAACCGTCCTTAACCGTGGACGCGGCTATTCGAATAGGTTTACACTCTGCGGAGGTTGTACTCTTGTGCCACAACTTTTGATTACATCCGTCGAGGATAAACCCCGAATCATCGCAACACGATACGCGGATCATCAACCATAACCTTTCACTTATATATGCTAGTATGAGCACCTCTCCCCATGAGCTTGGCCTCCCGGTGGAAACCGCGAGTCAACCCGGGAACCGCACGGGCGTGGGCCGGACATTCACCTCATCTTTAACGTCGTTTCTTTTGTGTTGTGGAGGCAGCTCTTGGCATAACCCCGATGACGCTTGTTTAGAGGGAACTCATACTAAGACACATAAACTTCCAGTTAAGCCCTACCCATAATCAGGTATTATGGGGGTACTTGTAAATTGGAATGGTATCGCATCCGAACCCAACCATCAGTTTTTGTAAAATTCACCAAGTCATTCACAAGTCATATTCACCTTCAAAATCTTTCAATAGAATGAGTCCTCATTCCAAGGTTTTCAAAGTCATTTCATTTCACATGTTCCCATCTAGAGTAGTCAATTTTATTTCTTTAGCAATAGCAACTAGTCATGAGGGGTGCTATCTAGCTTTGTTTGCTTTAGGCTAAATTTGATGCTCTTGTTCTATTCTAGCCCAAGTGAATCATAAATCAAAAACAAGCTTTGAAATACAATAAGCAAAATAATTGCACGGTAAAAATGGGATAGGTTTATTGAACATAAAAATAAATGGTGATGGTGCCTTGCTCTGGTAGAGCTTTGCACTTGGGACTTGCAAGAGTGTTAGCTTGCAACATTATAACTTGCATTAGTCTAGCTTGCATTGGTAATAGCTTGCCTTGGTTGGTGTATGGATCAAAATGTTCCTCCTTCTTCTCCGTAGATGTTCTCGTCGTCCCTTTCGTAGCCTTCGGTACTAGCGTCTATAAACGAATACGAGGATACAATCACCACACAAAACTTGCATGCTAGACTAAACACACCAAAGATTCACACAAGCCTATGCTAGCATCACATCTTATTAGCATGGTGATTTACTTTGTTCTATTTTTAAAGAAAAATAATTTCCTCTCATTATAATTATTTATTAGTGTAGCTCTTTAATGCTTTGGAGGAAATAATTTCCTCTCATTGAATCTTATTAGGATTTAATCTCTTCAACTAATAATAAGATATGAGTATAGGTTGACCAAGGTCAACACTCATATTTATTATTTGAGAGTGGGAATTTAAATGAGGTGCTACACCTCAGGCCTTTTAATACTAGCATGGAAATGATTTAATGTCTCTAAGTAACCAAGCATGAGGCTTATTAGACCAAGGTCAGTACCTCTATTTGAATTACTTAGGATCACAATTTAAATGAGAGAGAAGCTCCCATACTATTTAAATAAGTTTATGTGTATGTGTTAAATGGACTAGAAATGGCTCCATAGTCATTATTTGGATCTAGTCCATGATCATGCAAAACAACTATACCATATCTTTGCATAATCAATTAGAGCATGTCAAGTGTGATTTACCAGAGTTGGAATCAACTCAAAATCATTTGTAAATTATTTTTAATAATTATTTGAAATTAGAAAAGGCCCTGCCTTGTTATTTTTATCATTTAAATTGAATTACGAATTTGGGCATGAGGCCAGTGGCATTGTTTAGATAATTTCATGAGCTTTCCGAATATATAAAATTGACTAAATTTGGTTCAGTAGATTTTAAACTATTCAAATTTGAATTCAGCATCGGCATTGGATTTGAACTAAATGGAATAGATCCTATTTGAATTATTGGGCCACGCGGGGAAAACGGAATGGGCCGAAACGAATTAAACAGAGTAGCACGGCCCAGCAACACAGCCCGTGTGCGCGGGCCGCCTGACGAGGTGGGGGCCACCCGTCAGCGGTTCATAACCCGCAAAACGGTACGCGTTATGTGATCCGTTAGATCAGAACGCGATCGAACGACTGTGGAGCCTCGTCGTCTCCGACGAGATCCCGGCGTGCTGGCGGCGTACCTAGGGGGTCGGAGGGCTCTGTAGGTCGCCGGCGGTCGATATCAAGGTTCGAGGCGACGTTGGCGAGGGTTCTGAAGCTCCTGGTAGCAGTGGCGAGGCGCGGGGAAGCGTCAATCGTCGGCGGTGATCTGCGGGCTCCGGCGGGCTTCGTCTTGCAATTGGTGGTGCTCCGGCGAGATAGTGTCAAATTGACTGGTGGAGAAAAGCAGGGATAGGAGTAGAACGAGTTGGTGTGAAGAGTTGGAGCTCGGGGCGTCTCTATTTATAGCGGGGGACGTGGCCGGCGGGTGCTGTGAAGGAGCGGCCATGGCGCGGCGTTTCTGGCGTGCCAAAGGGCAAGGTAAGGACGGCTACGGGTAGGCGACATCACGGCGATGCTCTAGGTACAGCCTAGCGCGTCCAGGGTGTGATGGAGTGGCTCGGGCGCATGCGAGTTCTGCCACGGCGTGCGCGGTATAAATCCGACGAGGACGACGGTGACAAGGCCGCCGCAGCTCCTCGAGTGTGTCTAGACGATAGAGGGTGTGGAGTGGATGCTAGTTCCAGGCATAGGGATGCAGGGGAGGACGGTCGCGCTCGAGTGGGCGACGTACTGGCGCGGCCAGTGCGCTCTCACCGCGTTGGCTGGCATGCCCTGGCATGCTTTGGGCGCGCGCGTTCTGGCCAATGCCGAGCGTTGGCGAGCAGGGGCTGTGTACCGTTCGATTCCTTGAGTGACAGAGAGGCTCCAGGACAAGGGGATGGGTTGAGAGAGAGGCCAGAGGTGGAGATGCCAAAGGTGGCCGGCATGGCCACGGTATGCATTAGTCTAGGGTTTCTTTTCCCTCTCCTCTCACTTCAATCGACAAGGCAAGTACTGGGATGAAGCAGGGGTTGTAAGAGAGTGCAATTATCAAAGATTAAAAGGGTTTAGTGAAGAATCCAGAGGATAATAGGGTGTAGCTCAAATATGGATTATTGCATGCAAGGTGTTCGATCATATGGCCGCATGAAGTTTTTATTTGAATTTTGAAATTATTTTTGGTGAATTTCATTTATATAATTAAAGTGAAGTATTGGTGGTGGTGGCACTCATTTTGGAGTTGAAATGCAAAGTTTCAAATTTGGGTATGATCTTCACTTTATTTCAGCATCCCTACTTGTCACCTTTATACTGGTCAACCTAGTCAACTCTAGCCATGGTGGTCAACATCAAAGTTACTCACCTTGACATGGTCTTGGATGACATGGCTTTGGTTGACCAAGTTTAGATCAAGAAATGAGAAAACCAGAGGGGTAAAGTAGTGAAGAAATTGTTTTGGTGACAAGTGACCATTATCATATGTATGAAAGAATTTGAAATTTTCTTTGATTTGAATTTGGTTTCTTATATGCATTTGTGTTTGTTTATCATATATAAGTATTTTAGAAACTAAAGATCAAGCTATGGTGGCCTTTGGTGTTGGCTTTATGTGTATGTGAGTGAAATTGGGATTTTCTCACTATTTGATTTCTCCCCATTTGAGTTGACTTTTGTTGACTCCAATGTGGTTCTTATTAGTTTAGAAACATTTTCCAACCATTGAAACCAATTCAAATGGTCTTGTTCAAAGATTTGCAAAGATGGCCATAACACATAAGAGGTGATGTGTCAATTTTCATTATTCTTGTTAATTGTTCATCTTGCTTTACTTGGATATGGGTTGGGGTCAATTTAGCATTGGATTAGGTTTAGAGAAGGTTTCCCAACATTTGGTCCAGGTTTAAAGTCATAGGTCAAAAATTGGGTATTATGGCTATGTGTCACATATGCCTCTATGCATATGTTGCATTTGAATTTTAATTTGACTTGGCTTGACCCAAATGGTGTTGTTGAGTGTTGAAATGGTATATGGAAGTGGTCCAATCATTCACAACATGTATTAGGGTCAAGGTTCCCAAATTCATAAATTTGCATTTTACTCTCATATGCCTCTATGGCATTTTTAGTTTCTTTTTAATTTCTTTGGTTTCACTTTGGATTTGGTTTGATAAGTGCTAGGTAGAGTGTATGAAGGTTTTCCAAACCTGTAAACAAAGTAGAACGGTCTAGGGTAAAGATTTGTAAAAATAGCCATAGGCACATATACCTTTTCTTTATTTAATTTCCTTTTATTTTATTTTAGCTAGGATGGTGAAAAGAGGGGTGAGGTTTAGGGTTTAAGATTATTTCAAAACTACTATTACAAGCAAACATGGCAATAGCACAAGAATTAAGCAGGATCACTATGTATCATACTTAATTTAATAAAAGTTTTTGTTGGTTCCAAACTTTGGAACTAGGGAAATTCATTTGTTTTGTTTTGAATTTTTGGGATGTTACAAACCCTTCCCCCTTAAACAAATCGCGTCCCGAGATTTTAAGAAAAGTTAGGTTCCTAAGAGGGATTGAGCATGTTATTAACAAGAAGACATACTTGGCATGGTTTGTGGTGCTTCCTGAGCTTCAGTGGCATTCAAGCGGTAGTAACGACCATTGCGGTTGTTTGGGTAGTGTGGGGCAAACTTCCTTCCAGTTGTGGCACAGCACTACTGCTGGGCAGTTGCAGCGATATTGAGGGCAGTCCTGGCAAGCTTCTTGGGGCACTCATTGGAATAGTGACCCACAGTTCCACATTCATAGCAGGTTACCGTTGACTTGTCCTTTTGGGCAATGGGTACAGCATTGCTTCCAGTCCTTGGGGCATTGTTGGCGGCTTTCATCGGGCACTTCCTAGAGTAATGACCGGTAACACCACATTCATAGCAAGTCACAGTGGACTTGCCTCCGGGGGCATGGTTGGGTATTGGGATGAGCTGCTCCGATGATGCTATTCGACGCGGAGGCGAGCAATGAGGTAGTCCTTCTTGGCGTGTTGATGACGAAGTGCCTTGCGCTCCATTGCAAGGATGTTGATGGTGTCAGTCATCTTGGCGTGCTCAATGTGCATCTGGTTGGCTTGGGCACGGGGGTTGTTGCGGGTAGGAGGGGCCATCTGAACAATGAGGTAGATCATAAGATAAGAGGGAAATTTCTATGGTTTGTTTGAGATAAAATTTGAAAAGTTCCAAACTTGAGTAGTGTTGAGGGGGTACAACCAACAACACTTTTTTATTCATACCAAACATCACACATTACAAAGCTAACACATCGTTGGTTTTAAGAACCATTCATCGCTCTACGATACAAGGGGATCCTGATACAAACTCTTGCGTAGGTGTGAGTTCTACTAAAGTGATCAAGTGTGCAAAATTTTAGGTAGAATTTCAAGGAAAAGTAGAGCATGGACTTCTCCTTTGGAAAAGATTTCAAGGATAAGAGTGTGAATAAGTTTTCATAAATATTTACTTCCTTTGTTTTGAAACTAAGTTTTTCGGACGTCCATTCTAACTAGGGTCTCCTAAGGTCAAACAATGGCTCTGATACCAACTTGTCAACACCCGGATTTTTAAGTCCAGATGCCTATTATGCCATACATCGCAATCCCAGGAATATTGTTGTTGCGAGACATAATAGTTGAATATCATAGAGTCATCATTTATTACAACACATAATCGTCTTACAAAGGTAGATCACATGATCCAAATTTACAATAGTAGTTGATCTATTGATCAACGAACATCACAAATAGCGGAAGCGAAGTAGTAGTGGCTATCTAATCCACAGGCCAACGCTTGACGTCAGGAGCAGTCCTAGTTGTCGTAGACGTCCTGTTGTCCACCTTCCTCGTACTGTTGTTCTCCTTCAAAGTCTGGCCATTTGAATAGCCAGGGACAAAGCCATGAGTACTTTAAAGTACTCGCAAACTACTACTAGTGTAAGAACTATCAATTCTAGTAAGGGAATACTAAGCTCTAGGTTTATTTGCATAAAGCCAAGTTTATTTCATAAACATTTAGTAAAGATGCTTGAATCACTAGACTAACCCAAGTGGGAACATTAGTGTCATTCCCACAACTCGGTTGTGTTTTAATTCCAATTCACCCTTCACCTTTCCAAATTTTAAACACAAGTCATATGTCACATTTTTGAAAATGGTCTGATGACGGAACAGTATGGCCTTTCCAACCGTCCTTAACCGTGGACGCGGCTATTCGAATAGGTTTACACTCTGCGAGAGGTTGTACTCTTGTGCCACAACTTTTGATTACATCCGTCGAGGATAAACCCCGAATCATCGTAACACAAGTACGCGGATCATCAACCATAACCTTTCACTTATATATGCTAGTATGAGCACCTCTCCCCATGAGCTTGGCCTCCCGGTGGAAACCGCGATCAACCGGGAACTGCACAGGGCGTGGGCCGGACATTCACCTCATCTTTAACGTCGTTTCTTTTGTGTTGTGGAGGCAACTCTTGGCATAACCCCGATGACGCTTGTTTAGAGGGAACTCATACTAAGACACATAAACTTCCAGTTAAGCCCTACCCATAATCGAGTATTGTGGGGGTACTTGTAAATTGGAATGGTATCGCATCCGAACCCAACCATCAGTTTTTGTAAAATTCACCAAGTCATTCACAAGTCATATTCACCTTCAAAATCTTTCAATAGAATGAGTCCTCATTCCAAGGTTTTCAAAGTCATTTCATTTCACATGTTCCCATCTAGAGTAGTCAATTTTATTTCTTTAGCAATAGCAACTAGTCATGAGGGGTGCTATCTAGCTTTGTTTGCTTTAGGCTAAATTTGATGCTCTTGTTCTATTCTAGCCCAAGTGAATCATAAATCAAAAACAAGCTTTGAAATACAATAAGCAAAATAATTGCACGGTAAAAATGGGATAGGTTTATTGAACATAAAAATAAATGGTGATGGGTGCCTTGCTCTGGTAGAGCTTTGCACTTGGGACTTGCAAGAGTGTTAGCTTGCAACATTATAACTTGCATTAGTCTAGCTTGCATTGGTAATAGCTTGCCTTGGTTGGTGTATGGATCAAAATGTTCCTCCTTCTTCTCCAGTAGATGTTCTCGTCGTCCCTTTCGTAGCCTTCGGTACTAGCGTCTATAAACGAATACGAGGATACAATCACCACACAAAACTTGCATGCTAGACTAAACACACCAAAGATTCACACAAGCCTATGCTAGAATCACATCTTATTAGCATGGTGATTTACTTTGTTCTATTTTTAAAGAAAAATAATTTCCTCTCATTATAATTATTTATTAGTGTAGCTCTTTAATGCTTTGGAGGAAATAATTTCCTCTCATTGAATCTTATTAGGATTTAATCTCTTCAACTAATAATAAGATATGAGTATAGGTTGACCAAGGTCAACACTCATATTTATTATTTGAGAGTGGGAATTTAAATGAGGTGCTACACCTCAGTGCCTTTTAATACTAGCATGGAAATGATTTAATGTCTCTAAGTAACCAAGCATGAGGCTTATTAGACCAAGGTCAGTACCTCTATTTGAATTACTTAGGATCACAATTTAAATGAGAGAGAAGCTCCCATACTATTTAAATAAGTTTATGTGTATGTGTTAAATGGACTAGAAATGGCTCCATAGTCATTATTTGGATCTAGTCCATGATCATGCAAAACAACTATACCATATCTTTGCATAATCAATTAGAGCATGTCAAGTGTGATTTACTAGAGTTGGAATCAACTCAAAATCATTTGTAAATTATTTTTAATAATTATTTGAAGTTAGAAAAGGCCCTGCCTTGTTATTTTTATCATTTAAATTGAATTACGAATTTGGGCATGAGGCCAGTGGCATTGTTTAGATAATTTCATGAGCTTTCCGAATATATAAAATTGACTAAATTTGGTTCAGTAGATTTTAAACTATTCAAATTTGAATTCAGCATCAGCATTGGATTTGAACTAAATGGAATAGATCCTATTTGAATTATTGGGCCACGCGGGAAAACAGAATGGGCCGAAACGAATTAAACAGAGTAGCACGGCCCAGCAACACAGCCCGTGTGCGCGGGCCGCCTGACGAGGTGGGGGCCACCCGTCAGCGGTTCATAACCCGCGAAACGGTACGCGTTATGTGATCCGTTAGATCAGAACGCGATCGAACGGCCGTGGAGCCTCGTCGTCTCCGACGAGATCCCGGCGTGCTGGCGGCGTACCTAGGGGGTCGGAGGGCGCTGTAGGTCGCCGGCGGTCGATATCAAGGTTCGAGGCGACATTGGCGAGGGTTCTGAAGCTCCTGGTAGCGCGTGGCGAGGCGCGGGGAAGCGTCAATCGTCGGCGGTGATCCGCGGGCTCCGGCGGGCTTCGTCTTGCAATTGGTGGTGCTCCGGCGAGATAGTGTCAAATTGACTGGTGGAGAAGAAGCAGGGATAGGAGTAGAACGAGTTGGTGTGAAGAGTTGGAGCTCGGGGCGTCTCTATTTATAGCGGGGGAGGTGGCCGGCGGGTGCTGTGAAGGAGCGGCCATGGCGCGGCGTTTCTGGCGTAGCAAAGGGCAAGGTAAGGACGGCTACGGGTAGGCGACATCACGGCGATGCTCTAGGTACAGCCTAGCGCGTCCAGGGTGTGATGGAGTGGCTCGGGCACATGCGAGTTCTGCCACGGCGTGCGCGGTATAAATCCGACGAGGACGACGGTGACAAGGCCGCCGCAGCTCCTCGAGTGTGTCTAGACGATAGAGGGTGTGGAGTGGATGCTAGTTCCAGGCATAGGGATGCAGGGGGAGGACGGTCGCGCTCGAGTGGGCGACGTACTGGCGCGGCCAGTGCGCGCTCACCGCGTTGGTCGGCATGCCTCGACATGCTTTGGGCGCGCGCGTTCGGCCAATGCCGAGCGTTGGCGAGCAGGGGCTGTGTACCGTTCGATTCCTTGAGTGACAGAGAGGCTCCAGGACAAGGGGATGGGTTGAGAGAGAGGCCAGAGGTGGAGATGCCAAAGGTGGCCGGCATGGCCACGGTATGCATTAGTCTAGGGTTTCTTTTCCCTCTCCTCTCACTTCAATCGACCAAGGCAAGTACTGGGATGAAGCAGGGGTTGTAAGAGAGTGCAATGATCAAAGATTAAAAGGGTTTAGTGAAGAATCCAGAGGATAATAGGGTGTAGCTCAAATCTGGATTATTGCATGCAAGGTGTTCGATCATATGGCCGCATGAAGTTTTTATTTGAATTTTGAAATTCTTTTTGGTGAATTTCATTTATATAATTAAAGTGAAGTATTGGTGGTGGTGGCACTCATTTTGGAATTGAAATGCAAAGTTTCAAATTTGGGTATGATCTTCACTTTATTTCAGCATCCCTACTTGTCACCTTTATACTGGTCAACCTAGTCAACTCTAGCCATGGTGGTCAACATCAAAGTTACTCACCTTGACATGGTCTTGGATGACATGGCTTTGGTTGACCAAGTTTAGATCAAGAAATGAGAAAACCAGAGGGGTAAAGTAGTGAAGAAATTGTTTTGGTGACAAGTGACCATTATCATATGTATGAAAGAATTTGAAATTTTCTTTGATTTGAATTTGGTTTGTTATATGCATTTGTGTTTGTTTATCATATATAAGTATTTTAGAAACTAAAGATCAAGCTATGGTGGCCTTTGGTGTTGGCTTTATGTGTATGTGAGTGAAATTGGGATTTTCTCACTATTTGATTTCTCCCCATTTGAGTTGACTTTTGTTGACTCCAATGCGGTTCTTATTAGTTTAGAAACATTTTCCAACCATTGAAACCAATTCAAATGGTCTTGTTCAAAGATTTGCAAAGATGGCCATAACACATAAGAGGTGATGTGTCAATTTTCATTATTCTTGTTAATTGTTCATCTTGCTTTACTTGGATATGGGTTGGGGTCAATTTAGCATTGGATTAGGTTTAGAGAAGGTTTCCCAACATTTGGTCCAGGTTTAAAGTCATAGGTCAAAAATTGGGTATTATGGCTATGTGTCACATATGCCTCTATGCATATGTTGCATTTGAATTTTAATTTGACTTGGCTTGACCCAAATGGGGTTGTTGAGTGTTGAAATGGTATATGGAAGTGGTCCAATCATTCACAACATGTATTAGGGTCAAGGTTCCCAATTTCATAAATTTGCATTTTACTCTCATATGCCTCTATGGCATTTTTAGTTTCTTTTTAATTTCTTTGGTTTCACTTTGGATTTGGTTTGATAAGTGCTAGGTAGAGTGTATGAAGGTTTTCCAAACCTCTAAACAAAGTAGAACGGTCTAGGGTAAAGATTTGTAAAAATAGCCATAGGCACATATACCTTTTCTTTATTTAATTTCCTTTTATTTTATTTTAGCTAGGATGGTGAAAAGAGGGGTGAGGTTTAGGGTTTAAGATTATTTCAAAACTACTATTACAAGCAAACATGGCAATAGCACAAGAATTAAGCAGGATCACTATGTATCATACTTAATTTAATAAAAGTTTTTGTTGGTTCCAAACTTTGGAACTAGGGAAATTCATTTGTTTTGTTTTGAATTTTTGGGATGTTACAAACCCTTCCCCCTTAAACAAATCTCGTCCCGAGATTTTAAGAAAAGTTAGGTTCCTAAGAGGGATTGAGCATGTTATTAACAAGAAGACATACTTGGCATGGTTTGTGGTGCTTCCTGAGCTTCGGTGGCATTCAAGCGGTAGTAACGACCATTGCGGTTGTTTGGGTAGTGTGGGGCAAACTTCCTTCCAGTTGTGGCACAGCACTGGCTCGCTGGCGATTGCAGCGATATTGAGGGCAGTCCTGGCAAGCTTCTTGGGGCACTCATTGGAATAGTGACCCACGAGTTCCACATTCATAGCGAGTTACCGTTGACTTGTCCTTTTGGGCAATGGGTACAAGCATTGCTTCCGATCCTTGGGGCATTGTTGGCGGCTTTCATCGGGCACTTCCTAGAGTAATGACCCGTAACACCACATTCATAGCAAGTCACGGTGGACTTGCCTCCGGGGGCATGGTTGGGTATTGGGATGAGCTGCTCCAGATGATGCTATTCGACGCGGAGGCGAGCAATGAGGTAGTCCTTCTTGGCGTGTTGATGACGAAGTGCCTTGCGCTCCATTGCAAGGATGTTGATGGTGTCAGCTCATCTTGGCGTGCTCAATGTGCATCTCGGTTGGCTTGGGCACGGGGGTTGTTGCGGGTAGGAGGGGCCATCCGAACAATGAGGTAGATCATAAGATAAGAGGGAAATTTCTATGGTTTGTTTGAGATAAAATTTGAAAAGTTCCAAACTTGAGTAGTGTTGAGGGGGTACAACCAACAACACTTTTTATTCATACCAAACATCACACATTACAAAGCTAACACATCGTTGGTTTTAAGAACCATTCATCGCTCTACGATACAAGGGGATCCCGATACAAACTCTTGCGTAGGTGTGAGTTCTACTAAAGTGATCAAGTGTGCAAAATTTTAGGTAGAATTTCAAGGAAAAGTAGAGCATGGACTTCTCCTTTGGAAAAGATTTCAAGGATAAGAGTGTGAATAAGTTTTCATAAATATTTACTTCCTTTGTTTTGAAACTAAGTTTTTCGGACGTCCATTCTAACTAGGGTCTCCTAAGGTCAAACAATGGCTCGATACCAACTTGTCAACACCCGGATTTTTAAGTCCGGATGCCTATTATGCCATACATCGCAATCCCGGGAATATTGTTGTTGCGAGACATAATAGTTGAATATCATAGAGTCATCATTTATTACAACACATAATCGTCTTACAAAGGTAGATCACATGATCCAAATTTACAATAGTAGTTGATCTATTGATCAACGAACATCACAAATAGCGGAAGCGAAGTAGTAGTGGCTATCTAATCCACAGGCCAACGCTTGACGTCGGAGCAGTCCTAGTTGTCGTAGACGTCCTGTTGTCCACCTTCCTCGTACTGTTGTTCTCCTTCAAAGTCCGGCCATTTGAATAGCCAGGGACAAAGCCATGAGTACTTTAAAGTACTCGCAAACTACTACTAGTGTAAGAACTATCAATTCTAGTAAGGGAATACTAAGCTCTAGGTTTATTTGCATAAAGCCAAGTTTATTTCATAAACATTTAGTAAAGATGCTTGAATCACTAGACTAACCCAAGTGGGAACATTAGTGTCATTCCCACAACTCGGTTGTGTTTTAATTCCAATTCACCCTTCACCTTTCCAAATTTTAAACACAAGTCATATGTCACATTTTTGAAAATGGTCTGATGACGGAACAAGTATGGCCTTTCCAACCGTCCTTAACCGTGGACGCGGCTATTCGAATAGGTTTACACTCTGCAGAGGTTGTACTCTTGTGCCACAACTTTTGATTACATCCGTCGAGGATAAACCCCGAATCATCGTAACACAATACGCAGATCATCAACCATAACCTTTCACTTATATATGCTAGTATGAGCACCTCTCCCCATGAGCTTGGCCTCCCGGTGGAAACCGCAGATCAACCCGGGAACCGCACGTGGCGTGGGCCGGACATTCACCTCATCTTTAACGTCGTTTCTTTTGTGTTGTGGAGGCAACTCTTGGCATAACCCCGATGACGCTTGTTTAGAGGGAACTCATACTAAGACACATAAACTTCCAGTTAAGCCCTACCCATAATCAGGTATTGTGGGGGTACTTGTAAATTGGAATGGTATCGCATCCGAACCCAACCATCAGTTTTTGTAAAATTCACCAAGTCATATTCACCTTCAAAATCTTTCAATAGAATGAGTCCTCATTCCAAGGTTTTCAAAGTCATTTCATTTCACATGTTCCCATCTAGAGTAGTCAATTTTATTTCTTTAGCAATAGCAACTAGTCATGAGGGGTGCTATCTAGCTTTGTTTGCTTTAGGCTAAATTTGATGCTCTTGTTCTATTCTAGCCCAAGTGAATCATAAATCAAAAACAAGCTTTGAAATACAATAAGCAAAATAATTGCACGGTAAAAATGGGATAGGTTTATTGAACATAAAAATAAATGGTGATGGGTGCCTTGCTCCGGTAGAGCTTTGCACTTGGGACTTGCAAGAGTGTTAGCTTGCAACATTATAACTTGCATTAGTCTAGCTTGCATTGGTAATAGCTTGCCTTGGTTGGTGTATGGATCAAAATGTTCCTCCTTCTTCTCCGTAGATGTTCTCGTCGTCCCTTTCGTAGCCTTCGGTACTAGCGTCTATAAACGAATACGAGGATACAATCACCACACAAAACTTGCATGCTAGACTAAACACACCAAAGATTCACACAAGCCTATGCTAGAATCACATCTTATTAGCATGGTGATTTACTTTGTTCTATTTTTAAAGAAAAATAATTTCCTCTCATTATAATTATTTATTAGTGTAGCTCTTTAATGCTTTGGAGGAAATAATTTCCTCTCATTGAATCTTATTAGGATTTAATCTCTTCAACTAATAATAAGATATGAGTATAGGTTGACCAAGGTCAACACTCATATTTATTATTTGAGAGTGGGAATTTAAATGAGGTGCTACACCTCAGGCCTTTTAATACTAGCATGGAAATGATTTAATGTCTCTAAGTAACCAAGCATGAGGCTTATTAGACCAAGGTCAGTACCTCTATTTGAATTACTTAGGATCACAATTTAAATGAGAGAGAAGCTCCCATACTATTTAAATAAGTTTATGTGTATGTGTTAAATGGACTAGAAATGGCTCCATAGTCATTATTTGGATCTAGTCCATGATCATGCAAAACAACTATACCATATCTTTGCATAATCAATTAGAGCATGTCAAGTGTGATTTACTAGAGTTGGAATCAACTCAAAATCATTTGTAAATTATTTTTAATAATTATTTGAAGTTAGAAAAGGCCCTGCCTTGTTATTTTTATCATTTAAATTGAATTACGAATTTGGGCATGAGGCCAGTGGCATTGTTTAGATAATTTCATGAGCTTTCCGAATATATAAAATTGACTAAATTTGGTTCAGTAGATTTTAAACTATTCAAATTTGAATTCAGCATCAGCATTGGATTTGAACTAAATGGAATAGATCCTATTTGAATTATTGGGCCACGCGGGAAAACGAGAATGGGCCGAAACGAATTAAACGCAGTAGCACGGCCCAGCAACACAGCCCGTGTGCGCGGGCCGCCCGACGAGGTGGGGGCCACCCGTCAGCGGTTCATAACCCGCGAAACGGTACGCGTTATGTGATCCGTTAGATCAGAACGCGATCGAACGGCCGTGGAGCCTCGTCGTCTCCGACGAGATCCCGGCGTGCCGGCGGCGTACCTAGGGGGTCGGAGGGCGCCGTAGGTCGCCGGCGGTCGATATCAAGGTTCGAGGCGACATTGGCGAGGGTTCGAAGCTCCCGGTAGCAGATGGCGAGGCGCGGGGAAGCGTCAATCGTCGGCGGTGATCCGCGGGCTCCGGCGGGCTTCGTCTTGCAATTGGTGGTGCTCCGGCGAGATAGTGTCAAATTGATCGGTGGAGAAGAAGCAGTGGATAGGAGTAGAACGAGTTGGTGTGAAGAGTTGGAGCTCGGGGCGTCTCTATTTATAGCGGGGGAGGTGGCCGGCGGGTGCTGTGAAGGAGCGGCCATGGCGCGGCGTTTCTGGCGTAGCAAAGGGCAAGGTAAGGACGGCTACGGGTAGGCGACATCACGGCGATGCTCTAGGTACAGCTAGCGCGTCCAGGGTGTGATGGAGTGGCTCGGGCACATGCGAGTTCTGCCACGGCGTGCGCGGTATAAATCCGACGAGGACGACGGTGACAAGGCCGCCGCAGCTCCTCGAGTGTGTCTAGACGATAGAGGGTGTGGAGTGGATGCTAGTTCCAGGCATAGGGATGCAGGGGGAGGACGGTCGCGCTCGAGTGGGCGACGTACTGGCGCGGCCAGTGCGCGCTCACCGCGTTGGCTGGCATGCCCTGACATGCTTTGGGCGCGCGCGTTCTGGCCAATGCCGAGCGTTGGCGAGCAGAGGGCTGTGTACCGTTCGATTCCTTGAGTGACGAGAGAGGCTCCAGGACAAGGGGATGGGTTGAGAGAGAGGCCGGAGGTGGAGATGCCAAAGGTGGCCGGCATGGCCACGGTATGCATTAGTCTAGGGTTTCTTTTCCTCTCCTCTCACTTCAATCGACCAAGGCAAGTCCGGGATGAAGCAGGGGTTGTAAGAGAGTGCAATGATCAAAGATTAAAAGGGTTTAGTGAAGAATCCGAGAGGATAATAGGGTGTAGCTCAAATCTGGATTATTGCATGCAAGGTGTTCGATCATATGGCCGCATGAAGTTTTTATTTGAATTTTGAAATTCTTTTTGGTGAATTTCATTTATATAATTAAAGTGAAGTATTGGTGGTGGTGGCACTCATTTTGGAATTGAAATGCAAAGTTTCAAATTTGGGTATGATCTTCACTTTATTTCAAGCATCCCTACTTGTCACCTTTATACTGGTCAACCTAGTCAACTGTAGCCATGGTGGTCAACATCAAAGTTACTCACCTTGACATGGTCTTGGATGACATGGCTTTGGTTGACCAAGTTTAGATCAAGAAATGAGAAAACCAGAGGGGTAAAGTAGTGAAGAAATTGTTTTGGTGACAAGTGACCATTATCATATGTATGAAAGAATTTGAAATTTTCTTTGATTTGAATTTGGTTTCTTATATGCATTTGTGTTTGTTTATCATATATAAGTATTTTAGAAACTAAAGATCAAGCTATGGTGGCCTTTGGTGTTGGCTTTATGTGTATGTGAGTGAAATTGGGATTTTCTCACTATTTGATTTCTCCCCATTTGAGTTGACTTTTGTTGACTCCAATGCGGTTCTTATTAGTTTAGAAACATTTTCCAACCATTGAAACCAATTCAAATGGTCTTGTTCAAAGATTTGCAAAGATGGCCATAACACATAAGAGGTGATGTGTCAATTTTCATTATTCTTGTTAATTGTTCATCTTGCTTTACTTGGATATGGGTTGGGGTCAATTTAGCATTGGATTAGGTTTAGAGAAGGTTTCCCAACATTTGGTCCAGGTTTAAAGTCATAGGTCAAAAATTGGGTATTATGGCTATGTGTCACATATGCCTCTATGCATATGTTGCATTTGAATTTTAATTTGACTTGGCTTGACCCAAATGGGGTTGTTGAGTGTTGAAATGGTATATGGAAGTGGTCCAATCATTCACAACATGTATTAGGGTCAAGGTTCCCAATTTCATAAATTTGCATTTTACTCTCATATGCCTCTATGGCATTTTTAGTTTCTTTTTAATTTCTTTGGTTTCACTTTGGATTTGGTTTGATAAGTGCTAGGTAGAGTGTATGAAGGTTTTCCAAACCTCTAAACAAAGTAGAACGGTCTAGGGTAAAGATTTGTAAAAATAGCCATAGGCACATATACCTTTTCTTTATTTAATTTCCTTTTATTTTATTTTAGCTAGGATGGTGAAAAGAGGGGTGAGGTTTAGGGTTTAAGATTATTTCAAAACTACTATTACAAGCAAACATGGCAATAGCACAAGAATTAAGCAGGATCACTATGTATCATACTTAATTTAATAAAAGTTTTTGTTGGTTCCAAACTTTGGAACTAGGGAAATTCATTTGTTTTGTTTTGAATTTTTGGGATGTTACAAACCCTTCCCTTAAACAAATCTCGTCCCGAGATTTTAAGAAAAGTTAGGTTCCTAAGAGGGATTGAGCATGTTATTAACAAGAAGACATACTTGGCATGGTTTGTGGTGCTTCCGAGCTTCGGTGGCATTCAAGCGGTAGTAACGACCATTGCGGTTGTTTGGGTAGTGTGGGGCAAACTTCCTTCCAGCTTGTGGCACAGCAGCTGCTGCGCTAGGCGGTTGCAGCGATATTGAGGGCAGTCCTGGCAAGCTTCTTGGGGCACTCATTGGAATAGTGACCCACAGTTCCACATTCATAGCAGGTTACCGTTGACTTGTCCTTTTGGGCAATGGGTACAGCATTGCTTCCAGTCCTTGGGGCATTGTTGGCGGCTTTCATCGGGCACTTCCTAGAGTAATGACCAGTAACACCACATTCATAGCAAGTCACAGTGGACTTGCCTCTGGGGGCATGGTTGGGTATTGGGATGAGCTGCTCCAGTGATGCTATTCTGACGCGGAGGCGAGCAATGAGGTAGTCCTTCTTGGCGTGTTGATGACGAAGTGCCTTGCGCTCCATTGCAAGGATGTTGATGGTGTCGAGTCATCTTGGCGTGCTCAATGTGCATCTGGTTGGCTTGGGCACGGGGGTTGTTGCGGGTAGGAGGGGCCATCTGAACAATGAGGTAGATCATAAGATAAGAGGGAAATTTCTATGGTTTGTTTGAGATAAAATTTGAAAAGTTCCAAACTTGAGTAGTGTTGAGGGGGTACAACCAACAACACTTTTTTATTCATACCAAACATCACACATTACAAAGCTAACACATCGTTGGTTTTAAGAACCATTCATCGCTCTACGATACAAGGGGATCCCGATACAAACTCTTGCGTAGGTGTGAGTTCTACTAAAGTGATCAAGTGTGCAAAATTTTAGGTAGAATTTCAAGGAAAAGTAGAGCATGGACTTCTCCTTTGGAAAAGATTTCAAGGATAAGAGTGTGAATAAGTTTTCATAAATATTTACTTCCTTTGTTTTGAAACTAAGTTTTTCGGACGTCCATTCTAACTAGGGTCTCCTAAGGTCAAACAATGGCTCGATACCAACTTGTCAACACCCGGATTTTTAAGTCCGGATGCCTATTATGCCATACATCGCAATCCCGGGAATATTGTTGTTGCGAGACATAATAGTTGAATATCATAGAGTCATCATTTATTACAACACATAATCGTCTTACAAAGGTAGATCACATGATCCAAATTTACAATAGTAGTTGATCTATTGATCAACGAACATCACAAATAGCGGAAGCGAAGTAGTAGTGGCTATCTAATCCACAGTGCCAACGCTTGACGTCGGAGCAGTCCTAGTTGTCGTAGACGTCCCGTTGTCCACCTTCCTCGTACTGTTGTTCTCCTTCAAAGTCTGGCCATTTGAATAGCCAGGGACAAAGCCATGAGTACTTTAAAGTACTCGCAAACTACTACTAGTGTAAGAACTATCAATTCTAGTAAGGGAATACTAAGCTCTAGGTTTATTTGCATAAAGCCAAGTTTATTTCATAAACATTTAGTAAAGATGCTTGAATCACTAGACTAACCCAAGTGGGAACATTAGTGTCATTCCCACAACTCGGTTGTGTTTTAATTCCAATTCACCCTTCACCTTTCCAAATTTTAAACACAAGTCATATGTCACATTTTTGAAAATGGTCTGATGACGGAACAGTATGGCCTTTCCAACCGTCCTTAACCGTGGACGCGGCTATTCGAATAGGTTTACACTCTGCAGAGGTTGTACTCTTGTGCCACAACTTTTGATTACATCCGTCGAGGATAAACCCCGAATCATCGTAACACAGTACGCAGATCATCAACCATAACCTTTCACTTATATATGCTAGTATGAGCACCTCTCCCCATGAGCTTGGCCTCCCGGTGGAAACCGCAGTCAACCCGGGAACTGCACAGGGCGTGGGCCGGACATTCACCTCATCTTTAACGTCGTTTCTTTTGTGTTGTGGAGGCAGCTCTTGGCATAACCCCGATGACGCTTGTTTAGAGGAAACTCATACTAAGACACATAAACTTCCAGTTAAGCCCTACCCATAATCAGGTATTGTGGGGGTACTTGTAAATTGGAATGGTATCGCATCCGAACCCAACCATCAGTTTTTGTAAAATTCACCAAGTCATTCACAAGTCATATTCACCTTCAAAATCTTTCAATAGAATGAGTCCTCATTCCAAGGTTTTCAAAGTCATTTCATTTCACATGTTCCCATCTAGAGTAGTCAATTTTATTTCTTTAGCAATAGCAACTAGTCATGAGGGGTGCTATCTAGCTTTGTTTGCTTTAGGCTAAATTTGATGCTCTTGTTATATTCTAGCCCAAGTGAATCATAAATCAAAAACAAGCTTTGAAATACAATAAGCAAAATAATTGCACGGTAAAAATGGGATAGGTTTATTGAACATAAAAATAAATGGTGATGGGTGCCTTGCTCTGGTAGAGCTTTGCACTTGGGACTTGCAAGAGTGTTAGCTTGCAACATTATAACTTGCATTAGTCTAGCTTGCATTGGTAATAGCTTGCCTTGGTTGGTGTATGGATCAAAATGTTCCTCCTTCTTCTCCGTAGATGTTCTCGTCGTCCCTTTCGTAGCCTTCGGTACTAGCGTCTATAAACGAATACGAGGATACAATCACCACACAAAACTTGCATGCTAGACTAAACACACCAAAGATTCACACAAGTCTATGCTAGCATCACATCTTATTTGCATGGTGATTTACTTTGTTCTATTTTTAAAGAAAAATAATTTCCTCTCATTATAATTATTTATTAGTGTAGCTCTTTAATGCTTTGGAGGAAATAATTTCCTCTCATTGAATCTTATTAGGATTTAATCTCTTCAACTAATAATAAGATATGAGTATAGGTTGACCAAGGTCAACACTCATATTTATTATTTGAGAGTGGGAATTTAAATGAGGTGCTACACCTCAGGCCTTTTAATACTAGCATGGAAATGATTTAATGTCTCTAAGTAACCAAGCATGAGGCTTATTAGACCAAGGTCAGTACCTCTATTTGAATTTCTTAGGATCACAATTTAAATGAGAGAGAAGCTCCCATACTATTTAAATAAGTTTATGTGTATGTGTTAAATGGACTAGAAATGGCTCCATAGTCATTATTTGGATCTAGTCCATGATCATGCAAAACAACTATACCATATCTTTGCATAATCAATTAGAGCATGTCAAGTGTGATTTACCAGAGTTGGAATCAACTCAAAATCATTTGTAAATTATTTTTAATAATTATTTGAAGTTAGAAAAGGCCCTGCCTTGTTATTTTTATCATTTAAATTGAATTACGAATTTGGGCATGATGCCAGTGGCATTGTTTAGATAATTTCATGAGCTTTCCGAATATATAAAATTGACTAAATTTGGTTCAGTAGATTTTAAACTATTCAAATTTGAATTCAGCATCAGCATTGGATTTGAACTAAATGGAATAGATCCTATTTGAATTATTGGGCCACGCGGGAAAACAGAATGGGCCAAAACGAATTAAACAGAGTAGCATGGCCCAGCAACACAGCCCGTGTGCGCGGGCCGCCTGACGAGGTGGGGGCCACCCGTCAGCGGTTCATAACCCGCGAAACGGTACGCGTTATGTGATCCGTTAGATCAGAACGCGATCGAACGGCCGTGAAGCCTCGTCGTCTCCGACGAGATCCCGGCGTGCTGGCGGCGTACCTAGGGGGTCGGAGGGCGCTGTAGGTCGCCGACGGTCGATATCAAGGTTCGAGGCGACATTGGCGAGGGTTCTGAAGCTCCTGGTAGCAGTGGCGAGGCGCGGGGAAGCGTCAATCGTCGGCGGTGATCTGCGGGCTCCGGCGGGCTTCGTCTTGCAATTGGTGGTGCTCCGGCGAGATAGTGTCAAATTGACTCGGTGGAGAAGAAGCAGGGATAGGAGTAGAACGAGTTGGTGTGAAGAGTTGGAGCTCGGGGCGTCTCTATTTATAGCGGGGGAGGTGGCCGGCGGGTGCTGTGAAGGAGCGGCCATGGCGCGGCGTTTCTGGCGTGCCAAAGGGCAAGGTAAGGACGGCTACGGGTAGGCGACATCACGGCGATGCTCTAGGTACAGCTAGCGCGTCCAGGGTGTGATGGAGTGGCTCGGGCGCATGCGAGTTCTGCCACGGCGTGCGCGGTATAAATCCGACGAGGACGACGGTGACAAGGCCGCCGTAGCTCCTCGAGTGTGTCTAGACGATAGAGGGTGTGGAGTGGATGCTAGTTCCAGGCATAGGGATGCAGGGGGAGGACGGTCGCGCTCGAGTGGGCGACGTACTGGCGCGGCCAGTGCGCGCTCACCGCGTTGGCTGGCATGCCCTGGCATGCTTTGGGCGCGCGCGTTCTGGCCAATGCCGAGCGTTGGCGAGCAGGGGCTGTGTACCGTTCGATTCCTTGAGTGACAGAGAGGCTCCAGGACAAGGGAATGGGTTGAGAGAGAGGCCAGAGGTGGAGATGCCAAAGGTGGCCGGCATGGCCACGGTATGCATTAGTCTAGGGTTTCTTTTCCCTCTTCTCTCACTTCAATCGACCAAGGCAAGTACTGGGATGAAGCAGGGGTTGTAAGAGAGTGCAATGATCAAAGATTAAAAGGGTTTAGTGAAGAATCCAGAGGATAATAGGGTGTAGCTCAAATCTGGATTATTGCGTGCAAGGTGTTCGATCATATGGCCGCATGAAGTTTTTATTTGAATTTTGAAATTCTTTTTGGTGAATTTCATTTATATAATTAAAGTGAAGTATTGGTGGTGGTGGCACTCATTTTGGAATTGAAATGCAAAGTTTCAAATTTGGGTATGATCTTCACTTTATTTCAGCATCCCTACTTGTCACCTTTATACTGGTCAACCTAGTCAACTCTAGCCATGGTGGTCAACATCAAAGTTACTCACCTTGACATGGTCTTGCATGACATGGCTTTGGTTGACCAAGTTTAGATCAAGAAATGAGAAAACTAGAGGGGTAAAGTAGTGAAGAAATTGTTTTGGTGACAAGTGACCATTATCATATGTATGAAAGAATTTGAAATTTTCTTTGATTTGAATTTGGTTTCTTATATGCATTTGTGTTTGTTTATCATATATAAGTATTTTAGAAACTAAAGATCAAGCTATGGTGGCCTTTGGTGTTGGCTTTATGTGTATGTGAGTGAAATTGGGATTTTCTCACTATTTGATTTCTCCCCATTTGAGTTGACTTTTGTTGACTCCAATGTGGTTCTTATTAGTTTAGAAACATTTTCCAACCATTGAAACCAATTCAAATGGTCTTGTTCAAAGATTTGCAAAGATGGCCATAACACATAAGAGGTGATGTGTCAATTTTCATTATTCTTGTTAATTGTTCATCTTGCTTTACTTGGATATGGGTTGGGGTCAATTTAGCATTGGATTAGGTTTAGAGAAGGTTTCCCAACATTTGGTCCAGGTTTAAAGTCATAGGTCAAAAATTGGGTATTATGGCTATGTGTCACATATGCATCTATGCATATGTTGCATTTGAATTTTAATTTGAATTGGCTTGACCCAAATGGTGTTGTTGAGTGTTGAAATGGTATATGGAAGTGGTCCAATCATTCACAACATGTATTAGGGTCAAGGTTCCCAATTTCATAAATTTGCATTTTACTCTCATATGCCTCTATGGCATTTTTAGTTTCTTTTTAATTTCTTTGGTTTCACTTTGGATTTGGTTTGATAAGTGCTAGGTAGAGTGTATGAAGGTTTTCCAAACCTCTAAACAAAGTAGAACGGTCTAGGGTAAAGATTTGTAAAAATAGCCATAGGCACATATACCTTTTCTTTATTTAATTTCCTTTTATTTTATTTTAGCTAGGATGGTGAAAAGAGGGGTGAGGTTTAGGGTTTAAGATTATTTCAAAACTACTATTACAAGCAAACATGGCAATAGCACAAGAATTAAGCAGGATCACTATGTATCATACTTAATTTAATAAAAGTTTTTGTTGGTTCCAAACTTTGGAACTAGGGAAATTCATTTGTTTTGTTTTGAATTTTTGAGATGTTACATGGAGGTACCCCATTGTGACACTTGGTTAAAACATGTGTATTGTGATGATCCGGTAGTCCAAGCTAATTAGGACAAGGTGCGGGCACTATTAGTATACTATGCATGAGGCTTGCAACTTGTAAGATATAATTTACATAACTCATATGCTTTATTACTACCGTTGACAAAATTGTTTCATGTTTTCAAAATAAAAGCTCTAGCACAAATATAGCAATCGATGCTTTCCTCTTTGAAGGACCATTCTTTTTACTTTTATGTTGAGTCAGTTCACCTATTTCTCTCCACCTCAAGAAGCAAACACTTGTGTGAACTGTGCATTGATTCCTACATACTTGCATATTGCACTTGTTATATTACTTTATGTTGACAATTATCCATGAGATATACATGTTACAAGTTGAAAGCAACCGCTGAAACTTAATCTTCCTTTGTGTTGCTTCAATACCTTTACTTTGATTTATTGCTTTATGAGTTAACTCTTATGCAAGACTTATTGATGCTTGTCTTTAAGTACTATTCATGAAAAGTCTTTGCTTTATGATTCAGTTGTTTACTCATGTCATTACCATTGTTTTGATCGCTGCATTCATTACATATGTTTACAAATAGTATGATCAAGGTTATGATGGCATGTCACTCCAGAAATTATCTTTGTTATCGTTTTACCTGCTCGGGACGAGCAGAACTAAGCTTGGGGATGCTGATACGTCTCCGACGTATCGCTAATTTCTTATGTTCCATGCTACATTATTGATGATATCTACATGTTTTATGCACACTTTATGTCATATTCGTGCATTTTCCGGCACTAACCTATTAACAAGATGCCGAAGAGCCAGTTGCTGTTTTCTGCTGTTTTTGGTTTCAGAAATCCTAGTAAAGAAATATTCTCGGAATTGGACGAAATCAACGCCCAGGGTCCTATTTTGCCACGAAGCTTCCAGAAGACCGAAGGAGAGTCGAAGTGGGGCCACGAGGTGGCGAAACACCAGGGCGGCGCGGCCCAGGCCCTGGCCGCGCCGACCTATGGTGTGGGCCCCTCGTGCCGCCTCTTTACCTGCCCTTCCGCCTACAAATAGCCTCCATCGCGAAACCCCCAGTACCGAGAGCCACGATACGGAAAACCTTCCAGAGACGCCGCCGCCGCCAATCCCATCTCGGGGGATTCTGGAGATCTCCTCCGGTACCCTGCCGGAGAGGGGATTCATCTCCCGGAGGACTCTTCACCGCCATGGTCGCCTCCGGAGTGATGAGTGAGTAGTTCACCCCTGGACTATGGGTCCATAGCAGTAGCTAGATGGTTGTCTTCTCCTCATTGTGCTTCATTGTTGGATCTTGTGAGCTGCCTAACATGATCAAGATCATCTATCTGTAATACTATATGTTGTGTTTGTCGGGATCCGATGGATAGAGAATATTATGTTATGTTAATTATCAAGTTATTACCTATGTGTTGTTTATGATCTTGCATGCTCTCCGTTATTAGTAGAGGCTCTGGCCAAGTTTTGCTCTTAACTCCAAGAGGGAGTATTTATGCTCGATAGTGGGTTCATGCCTCCATTAAATCTGGGACAGTGACAGAAAGTTCTAAGGTTGTGGATGTGCTGTTGCCACTAGGGATAAAACATTGATGTTATGTCTAAGGATGTAGTTATTGATTACATTACGCACCATACTTAATGCAATTGTCTGTTGTTTTGCAACTTAATACTGGAAGGGGTCGGATGATAACCTGAAGGTGGACTTTTTAGGCATAGATGCATGCTGGATAGCGGTCTATGTACTTTGTCGTAATGCCCAATTAAATCTCACTATATTTATCATGTCATGTATGTGCATTGTTATGCCCTCTCTATTTGTCAATTGCCCGACTGTAATTTGTTCACCCAACATGCTTTTATCTTATGGGAGAGACACCTCTAGTGAACTGTGGACCCCGGTCCTATTCTTTACATCGCATACAATCTACTGCAATACTTGTTTTACTGTTTTCTGCAAACAATCATCTTCCACACAATACTGTTAATCCTTTGTTACAGCAAGCCGGTGAGATTGACAACCTCACTGTTTCGTTGGGGCAAAGTACTTTGGTTGCGTTGTGCAGGTTCCACGTTGGCGCCGGAATCTCTGGTGTTGCGCCGCACTACATCCCGCCGCCATCAACCTTCAACGTGTTTCTTGACTCCTACTGGTTCGATTAAACCTTGGTTTCTTACTGAGGGAAACTTGTCGCTGTGCGCATCACACCTTCCTCTTGGGGTTCCCAACGGACGTGTCAACTACACGCATCAGGTACGTACGCGTTCCCACATATATGATGCATGTGATTAATTATGGGCATGTTCTAAAAAAACCTTTAATTTCAAACGATCGGCGCTCGATCTCTTTGCAGGAACTCCCAAAAAAGTTTGCGGACTATCTTGACGGCCAGGAGCCAGCTAAGGTGTATCTGCGAGCAGCTGACCGCGGTCCTCGTCTCTGGACCGTGGAGGTCCTATTTGACGGACAAGGCCGGATGTACCTCGACAAGGGCTGGGAGAAATTCGCCATCGCGCACGATGTGGATTTCGGCTGCCACGTACACTTCAAATATGAAGGCGATGATGTGCTCACAGTGAAGGTGTTCGACGGAACAATGTGCAGGAGGTACTACTACTCAGACGACGAAGATACTGACGATGAAAGCGGCGACGACGTGAAGCCATGCATCCATCCCCTTTAGATAAGGGGATTATGACCAAGAATATATATGTAACTTCATATGCATCGATTTAGAGATCTAGCTATTTTCTATATATTATGTAAAAAATAATATCGCATTTCCACTATTATTCGAGCACCACATCCTCCAAACGATGCCGATGCCGATGCCAATATCGGCATGGTCAGAACGGCTATGCTCGCCACCACTGCTAGGTCAACGTCGGGATGCACAATGTTTAGCATAAGAGTCACTTTAGATTAAGCTGCGAAAACAGTCACCTGCCACAGCGGTCATTGGCTGCGGAGGCCCCACAGAGCGGCAATATATAATTTTCTATAAATAAATAGACGACCCACTGGTCATTGGCTGCGGCAGCCCCATAGAGCGGCCCCATTTGTCATTGGCAGCACCGCGTATACAATAAGGAAATAAAACGGCCCACGCGTCAGCGGTAGATGGATGGCTACCCGTCAGCACGAGACGGTCAGAGAGGAACTGACCTGACGGTAACAGTAAGGCCTCTGACCTGACGGCAACCCGCGTCTTCGAGGGGTTTCAAACTAGAGGGAGGGGAAAGCTGAGGAAAAACTAAGGGGCTGGAAAACTGAGTACAACTAACGAAGGAGGGGCACGAAAATAGAAATCCCTATAATATAATGAAGATTTTTTTATCCAATTTGTATGGTTAAAGTTCGTTTTGAAATACGTGTGTGCCTTATTCCTTGAAACGGAGGTAGTACTCAAAATCTATCGTGAAAATATGATATAGATTATGGTAACATCAAAATTCGATTCAATCTGATTCGTTTACATCCCTAACCTTTACTCACTCCGTTTCAATAAATAAGGTTTATATTTTTCTAAAAAGTCAAGCCGAATAAAGTTTAACCAAACCTCTAGGTAAAATTGTCAAAAACTATGATATTATATAGATATCATATGAAAATATGTTTCATAGTGTATCTAACGTTGCTGATTGATAAATGTACATATTAATAGTTTTCCATAAAAATTTAATCAAAATTTACATAGTTTAACTTTTGGAAAAATATAAACCTTATTCACTTGTAATAGAGGCGGTAGCTAGTATTCTACAACTTAGAAGCAACGTTTCCTCGGGGAAATCATCTTTGGCATACAGGTTTAGATGCACTTGTTGTGTAAAATAATATTTCAAAATTTTCAAAAATTCCGGAAATTTTTCGCTGGGCGTACACCTTGACATTCTATGTTCACACACTTAGTTTCTCAAAGAAATGATACTTTTTATGGGCTTTGTAAAAAAGACAATTTTCAGCGATTCAAAATAGCTTTATCCGTGACATGTTTTTATCTTTTTACGAGGTAGGTCAAAATGTCTTTTCTTTTCACAAACTTTTGTGAATGAACATAGGATATCTAGATGTAGACCTGGAATTGTTTTCCAGATTTTTTAATATTTTATAATATATTTTAAATGCATTTTTCTTAATAGGTGTATTTAGACCCATGAGGCAAAGAATCCAACAATAACAGTGATGAGCGCACTTCGTAGTGCCTCCCCAAAGACTGGTTCAACCAGACCAGCTTCCAGGGAGCACCACTTCTGTCGTCTACTCCTACTACTGGTTTCGCCACCCTTGCACTCCACGCGCCATGGGCTCGCGTTGAAAGCAGCGATACACGCGGCCAATGCGGTCTTCTGGTGCGTATGCGCCACCTCCGACTTCTTCTCCTTCTCCACCACTTGCCGCCCCCCGTTCCGTCGTTGACAGCTTGCGCCGCAGGCAGTCTTGCTCCCATCTTTCGTCGGTCCAGCCTTCCAGCTTCTTTCTCGCCTCCGGCGACTTCCACGGTTTCGCGAAGGACGTCTTCGGCCCTTTCGTCGCTGCCTCATTGCCCGGTGGCTTGGTGGCCCCTTTCTTGGCCATTTTTTTGGGGCATGTCGGCGGTGCCATGGATGGGAGAGGGTAGCGGCGGCGGGAGGGAGAGAGTAGCGACTGCTGGAGGGAGAAATGAATCGACGGGAGAGGCGGTGAAATATTTTGGGAGGAAAAAATGTGCGGCTGGAGGGCGGGTTGTGGCGGGAGGGGGGTGAAAATTTTATGTGTCAATGACGCGTCGGGCTGCCACTCCCTGCATCGCTTTTCGTTGTGTCCGGCGCACCCAGAGCGTTCCCTGTAGACCGGAGACAGGCTCGAGGCATCGGACACCGTATTGGGTCGCGCCGGACGGAAGGAGGCTTTGGGGCGCGCGGCTGGGAACGGAAAATTTGTTCGGCGTGCCCCAAATATCTTTAGGGGACGCTTTGGGGATGCCGGTTGGAGATGCTCTTAGGGCATATCCAACGCGGAGACCCATCCCGCGCCCGCGCCCGGATGGGTCGAACCTGACAAAAACCCGGACCAGTGTGCGGACCCATCCCAAAAACGGATGGCCACGGCGTCCGGGACGACCCAAAGCTGGCCCAAATCTGGGCCACGTTTGCGTGGCCGCGGACTCCTGTCGCTGACTGCTCGCGTCTGATGTCTACGGGAGCTTATATTCTTGTAGACAGTGTTGGGCCTCCAAGAGCAGAGGTTTGTAGAACAACAGCAAGTTTCCCTTAAGTGGATCACCCAAGGTTTATCGATCTCAGGGAGGAAGAGGTCAAAGATATCCCTCTCAAGCAACCCTGCAACCACAAAGCAAGAAGTCTCTTGTGTCCCCAACACACCTAATATGTGCACTAGTTCGGCGAAGAGATAGTGAAATACAGGTGGTATGAATAAATATAAGCAGTAGTAATGGCGCCAGAAAAGTGCTTGCTGGCGTGTGGTTGATGGTAGTAATATTGCAGGAAGTACAGATGCGATAGAAACGAGTAAACAAGCGGCGATAGCGATATTTAGGAACAAGGCCTAGGGATCATACTTTCACTAGTGGACACTCTCAACATTGATCACATAACAGAATAAATAGATAGATGCTAGACTCTACATCCTCTTGTTGGATGATGAACACCACTAACTGTGTGGGATTACACGAACCCTCAATGCCGGAGTTAACAAGCTCCACAATATTCGATGTTCATATTTAAATAACCTTAGAGTGCATGACAGATCAACATAACCAAACCAAGTACTAACATAGCATGCACCTTTGTCACCTTCACACTACGAAAGGAGGAATAGATCACATCAATACTATCATAGAAATAGTTAACTTCATAATCTACAAGAGATCACAATCATAGCCTACACCAAGTACTACACGATGCACACACCGTCACCATTACACCGTGCAGGAGGAATAAACTACTTTAATAACATCACTAGAGTAGCACACGAGATAAATTGTGATACAAAACACATTGCAATCATAAAGGGATATAAATAAGCACTTCACTATGCCATTCATAACGGTGAATAAGTATTCGTGAAATATAGCCTAAGAGACCCACACGGTGCACACACTATCACCTTTACACACGTGGGACAAGGAGTCTCCGGAGATCACATAAGTAAAATCCACTTGACTAGCACAATGACATCTAGATTACAAGCATCATCATATGAATCTCAATCATGTAAGGCAGCTCATGAGATTATTGTATTGAAGTACATGGGAGAGAGATTAACCACATAGCTACCTGTACAGCCCCGAGCCTCGATGGAGAACTAATCCCTCCTCATGGGAGACAGCAGCGTTGATGAAGATGGCGGTGGTGTCGATAGAGGATCCTTCCGGGGGCACTTCCCCGTCCCGGCGGCGTGCCGGAACAGAGACTCCTATCCCCCAGATCTTGGCTTCGCGATGGCGGCGGCTACTGGAAGGTTTTCTACTGGTTTCGTCGAACGTGTCGGGGTTTTAGCGACGGAGGCTTTAAATAGGCGGAAGGGCAAGGTCGGAGGAGGTGCAGGGCCACCACACACTAGGGGGGCGCACCCCCCCTAGGCCGCGCCGCCACCATGTGTGGGCCCCCGTGGCCTCCTCTGCGCGGTTCTCGGGTGTTCTGGAAGCTCTCGGGGATTCTAAGATCTTCGGTGTTGATTTCGTCCGATTACGAGAATATTTCCTTACTAGGATTTCTGAAACCAAAAACAGCAGAAAACAGGAACTGGCCCTTCGGCATCTCGTCAATAGGTTAGTTCCGGAAAATGCATAATAATGACATAAAGTATGCATAAAACATGTAGATATCATCAATAATGTGGCATGGAACATAAGAAATTATCGATACGTCGGAGACGTATCAGCGTCCTCCCTTGTCCTCCCCCGGCCCGCATGTCTTCCTCCCAAAACATAGCCCCCTCGCACACATTCCCCACCGCTCCACCGCCACCTCAGAACCGGCGATTTGGGAGCGCTGTCGATGCCGACCACCATCGTCGAGACGCCGGCAAGCGGTGCGGAAGCATAGGACGCGGCCCCGCGCTGCTTTCGCAGCGGCGTAGCAGAGTCGGAGGACACCGTCGCCGACACTGTTGTCCTCTCACCGTCGCGAGATCTCCCGCCGTCAGCAGCTTCGCCGTTCCCGCCAGAGGTGAGCTCTCGTGCACCGTGTTTGTAGGCCGCAAGTCGGCCGGGACGACCATTGCCTGCAGGTCCATACGGACGCATTGGATGGCCTCCGCCTGCGAGGTGTTCGATGAAATGGGCGATCTAAAATTTGTCCCATTTCATCTGTAGATCATGGTGGACAGCGACGATGAGTACTTCTTCAAGAACTTCATTGACACATCGTCATCCGAGGAGTCCAACGACGACTTTCTCACGAGGATGCGCTGATCATCCACGAGCACAATGTCTCGCAGATCCCCGTGTACCGGGGGTCCTTGCCGGGATGCGCGGCCTCCTTGGACCGCAAAAGAGAACGCGGCCACAACCAGCTCTTCAACGACTACTTCTACCACAAGGCATTGTTCAAGCCGGCCATGTTTCACCGTCGTTTTCGGATGTCTAGACCGTTTTCACATGGATAATGGATGGCGTCAAGGTCTACAACAACTAGTTCTGCGCCAAAGTGGATGCAATTGGAAAGGTAGGCCTCTCTTCGTACCAGAAATGCACGACATCGATTAGGATGCTCGCACATGGTGTTGCCGGTGATTTCGTAGATGAGTACACGCGCATGAGTGAGTCTGATGTCTACGCACGCTTCTATTCCTGTAGACAGTGTTGGGCCTCCAAGAGCAGAGGTTTGTAGAACAGCAGCAAGTTTCCCTTAAGTGAATCACCCAAGGTTTATCGAACTCAGGGAGGTAGAGGTCAAAGATATCCCTCTCAAGCAACCCTGCAATTACGATACAAGAAGTCTCTTGTGTCCCCAACACACCTAATACACTTGTCAGATATATAGGTGCACTAGTTCGACGAAGAGATAGTAAGATGCAAGTGATATGGATGAATATGAGTGGTAATAACAATCTGAAATAAATATGGCAGCAAGTAAACATGTGGCAGAACTTGTTGGAAACGGTGTTTCCATGCTTAGAAACAAGTGTCGGGGGGAAGACCCCGGGTAGGGCAATGGACGCGGAGCAGCCGGCTAGAGGTTGGCCGGCTCGCGGCAAAGGCCGGCTGAGGTGCAGCCGGCTGGAGCCGTGGCCGGCTGCTTCGGAAGCCGGCTGGCTCTAAGTCCTAGTCGGCCTGGGGGAAGGCCGCTGCAAAGAAGAAACACATCAGAAATCTGTCGAAGCCGGAAAAAGGCAGAAAAATGCAAATTTTCGAAGTCCTAAAGTAAGCCTGGCGGCAGCCGGCATGAGCTGACTGCCCCCAGCCTGAAGATGGAGATTCCGAAGCCCTAAAAGTAAGACTGGCGGTAGCCGGCAAGGTCCGGCTGCCCCAGCCTGAAGATGGAGATTTCGAAGTAAAGGAAAAAGCCGCGGCGGCAACGGCAAGAACCGGCGCCCGGCCACGAAGATGGAGATATCGGAAAAGTCAAAGTTTCCGCCGCCGGCTGCCAACCTAGGCCGGTAGCCGACGGCCGAAAGCCGGCAACGGGGAAGGACAGGAAAAAATATAAGGACTCACCCGCCAAGCCGCGGTCGAGCCGGCTAACCTCATCCACCCACCGCTTGGCGGTGGCCGA
>NC_061514.1:181047127-181091384 GCF_022539505.1 Lolium rigidum | reverse complement strand
ATGGGGTGCGGCCAAGCTATTGGCTTGTGGTGGCCGGCCCCCTCCCCTTGGCCCCTCATTATATAGGTGGAACCCCCAAGTGTTGGACTACAAGTCTTCGAATAAGACCCCAACCCAAAACCTTCCATGTTGTAGGGAAACCTACCCAAGGTGGGACTCCCACCCAAGTGGGATTCCCACCCTTCCATGAGGGGGTGGCCGGCCCCCTTAGGTGGAGTCCACCTTGGACTCCCCCCTCTAGGGTTGGCCGGCCATGGGTGGTGGAGTCCCTCCGGGACTCCACCTTCCAAAGTGATTTCTTCCGGACTTTTCTAGAACCTTCTAGAACCTTCCATAAATGCACCGGATCATTTTCAAACTTATAAAATGACTTCCTATATATGAATCTTATTCTACGGACCATTCCAGAACTCCTCGTGATGTCTGGGATCCCATCCGAGACTTCGAACAATACTTCGAACTCCATTCCATATTCAAGTTCTACTATTACAACATCAAACCTTAAGTGTGTCACCCTACGGTTCGTGAACTATGTGGACATGGGTGAGAACTCTCTCCGACCAATAACCAATAGCGGGATCTGGAGATCCATAATGGCTCCCACATATTCAAGGATGACTTAGTGATCGAATGAACCATTCACATACGATACCAATTCCCTTTCTCACGCGATATTTTACTTGTCCGAGGTTTGATCATCGGTATCACTCTATACCTTGTTCAACCTCGTCTCTCGACAAGTACTCTTTACTACATACTCAGTGGTATGTGGTCTCTTATGAACTTATTCATATGCTTGCAAGACATTAGACGACATTCCACCGAGAGGGCCCGGAGTATATCTATCCGTCATCGGGATGGACAAATCCCACTGTTGATCCATATGCCTCAACTCATACTTTCCGGATACTTAATCCCACCTTTATAACCACCCATTTACGCGGTGGCGTTTGATGTAATCAAAGTACCTTTCCGGTATAAGTGATTTACATGATCTCATGGTCGAAAGGACTAGGTAACTATGTATCGAAAGCTTATAGCAAATAACTTAATGACGTGATCTTATGCTATGCTTAATTGGGTGTGTCCATTACATCATTCATATAATGATATAACCTTGTTATTAATAACATCCAATGTTCATGATTATCAAACTAATCATCTATTAATCAACAAGCTAGTTAAGAGGCTTACTAGGGACTCATTGTTGTTTACATATCACACATGTATCAATGTTTCGGTTAATACAATTATAGCATGGTATATAAACATTTATCATAAACACAAAGATATATAATAACCACTTTTATTATTGCCTCTTGGGCATATCTCCAACATTACCCACCTTACCGCTTGTCCCTCGGGATTCAAGTGTCTACGGTAAGCGCATCCGTTGATGAACGAGAGGTGGAAGTACAAGCTGACTATTCCGTCCCACTCCGGATCTTATGGTTAACACGAGTTTTACGGCACAAGAATCATCTGGACGACATTTGTTGTTTAATCCTAGATGGATATAAACCCTTGCAATGGAACCTTCACCATATCAACACATACCATGGTTCCATTGCCCACCACATAGTCATATTCATAGTTATGAAAATAGCATTTTTGCTTTTTATGCAAGAGTGATAAGTATAGTACTTTGCAAGTAATTTGGTAAAAATACTCAAATGACATGAGCAAGCGATGAACTTGCCTGAAGGCGCAAAGTGTTGCGGTTCGATGGTGTGGACCGACCCTTGTCACGCTGTTGCTGAAAGATAGCATCATTGTCCGATAAGGGCAATGGTTAAAGAAGCAATTATGCATGCTTTCAGTTTTTAGGGTTTTGTTCCCCCCTTCCCGGTGTTTTATCATTTTATGTCAGAGGTGATTACTAAGAACAATTTTAAGATGACTCCTTGCTGCGTGTAGTTGACACGTCCGTTGGGAACCCCAAGAGGAAGATGTGATGCGCACAGCAGTAAGTTTCCCTCAGTAAGAAACCAAGGTTATCGAACTAGTAGGACTCAAGGAACACGTGAAGGTTGTTGGTGGTGGAGTGTAGTGCGGCGCAACACCAGGGATTCCGGCGCCAATGTGGAACCTGCACAACACAATCAAAGTACTTTGCCCCAACGTAACAGTGAGGTTGTCAATCTCACCGGCTTGCTTGTAAACAAAGGATTAGATGTATAGTGTGGATGATGATGTTTGTTTGCGAAGAACGAGTAAAGAACAATTGCGGTAGATTGTATTTCGGATGTAAAGAATTGGACCGGGGTCCACGAGTTCACTAGTGGTGTCTCTCCCATAAGATAAACGGATGTTGGGTGAACAAATTACGGTTGGGCAATTGACAAATAAAGAAGGCATAACAATGCACATACATATATCATGATGAGTACTATGAGATTTAATCAGAGTCATTACGACAAAGTACATAGACCACTATCCGGCATGCATCTATGCCTAAAAAGTCCACCTTCGGGTTATCATCCGAACCCCCTCCGGTATTAAGTTGCAAACAACGGACAATTGCATTAAGTATGGTGCGTAATGTAATCAACACAAATATCCTTAGACAAAGCATCGATGTTTTATCCCTAGTGGCAACGGCACATCCACAACCTTAGAACTTTACGTCACTGTCCCAGATTTAATGGAGGCATGAACCCACTATCGAGCATAAATACTCCCTCTTGGAGTCAAAAGTATCAACTTGGCCAGAGCCTCTACTAGCAACGGAGAGCATGCAAGAACATAAACAACATATATGATAGATTGATAATCAACTTGACATAGTATTCAATATTCATCGGATCCCAACAAACAAAACATGTAGCATTACAAATAGATGATCTTGATCATGATAGGCAGCTCACAAGATCTAACATGATAGCACAATGAGGAGAAGACAACCATCTAGCTACTTGCTATGGACCCATAGTCCAGGGGTGGACTACTCACACATCGATCCGGAGGCGATCATGGCGATGAAGAGAACTCCGGGAGATGATTCCCCTCTCCGGCAGGGTGCCGAAGGCGATCTCTCGAATCCCCGAGATGGGATTGGCGGCGGCGGCGTCTCCGGAAGGTTTTACGCTATCGTGGCTCTCGATGCGGGGGTTTCGCGACGAAGGCTTTAAGTAGACGGAAGGGCAGGTCAGGAGGCGTCACGGGGGCTCCACACGCTAGGGCCGCGCGGGCCCCCTCTAGGCCGCGCCACCCTAGTGTGGCGGCGCCCCGTGGCCCCACTTCGTATCTCCTCGGTCTTACGGAAGCTTCGTGGAAAAATAGGCCCACGGGCGTTGATTTCGTCCAATTCGAGAATATTTCCTTACTAGGATTTACTGAAACCAAAAACAGCGAGAAAACGACAACTAGCTCTTCGGCATCTCGTCAATAGGTTAGTGTCGGAAAATGCATAATAATGACATATAATGTGTATTAAACATGTGAGTATCATCATAAAAGTAGCATGGAACATAAGAAATTATAGATACGTTTGGGACGTATCACTCCTTAAGAGTAAATTACTACCTTGGAATATTGCCAAGGTGTTTTTAAGTCCAAAAGGATTTATGGACTTATTTTATCATTAAAAATATAAAGTGTGATTTTTAATGATTTAAATATTCATTTCTTGCATTTAATAATGACTCAATTTTTAATTGTCTCAAAAATTCTATCTCATATTTTATTTGGATAGAGAAGAAAATTTTAAGTGCTTTGCATATTTTTCTCTATTTTTTAGAGTTTTGTTTATTTTATAAAATTCTGTGAAAGATTTAGTTAAATGGTCATTTTTGAAATGACCAAAATGCCCTATGGGCCCCACTGTCGGGTGGCCCGTGCTTGGTTAGGTTGGACCAGCCCGTTGGGCTCGGTCCAACCGACCAAGTCGCGCCCGTAGATGCCGTTTTGTTAAATTATCCTTGTTATCGTTTACCTACTCGAGGGCGAGTAGGAACTAAGCTTGGGGATGCTTGATACGTCTCAAACGTATCTATAATTTCTTATGTTCCATGCTACTTTTATGATGATACTCACATGTTTTATATACACTTTACGTCATTATCATGCATTTTCCAGCACTAACCTATTGACGAGATGCCGAAGAGCCAGTTGCTGTTCTCTGTTGTTTTTGGTTTCAGAAATCCTACAAAGGAAATATTCTCGGAATTGGACGAAATCAATGCCCAGGGTCTTATTTTCCACGGAGCTTCCAGAAGACCGAAGGGGTTACGAAGTGGGGCGACGAGGCGCCGCCACCATAGGGCCGCGCGGCCAAAGGGGGGCCCACGCCGCCCTATGGTGTGGGGCCTCGTCAGCCCTCCGACTCTGCCCTTCCACCTACTTATAGCCTTCGTCGCGAAAACCCCTGTACCGAGAGCCACGATACGGAAAACCTTCCAGAGACGCCGCCGCCGCCAATCCCATCTCGGGGGATTCAGGAGATCGCCTCCGGCACCCTGCCGGAGAGGGGAATCATCTCCGGGAGGACTCTTCATCACCATGATCGCCTCCGGATTGATGTGTGAGTAGTTCACCCCTGGACTATGGGTCCATAGCAGTAGCTAGATGGTTGTCTTCTCCTCATTGTGCTATCATGTTAGATCTTGTGAGCTGCCTATCATGATCAAGATCATCTATTTGTAATGCTACATGTTGTGTTTGTTGGGATCCGATGAATATGGAATACTATGTCAAGTTGATTATCAATCTATCATATATGTGTTGTTTATGTTCTTGCATGCTCTCCTTTGCTAGTAGGGACTCTGGCCAAGTTGATACTTGTAACTCCAAGAGGGAGTATTTATGCTCGATAGTGGGTTCATGCCTCCATTGAATCTTGGAAAGTGACAGAAAGTTCTAAGGTTGTGGATGTGCTGTTGCCACTAGGGATAAAACATCAATGCTTTGTCTAAGGATATTTGTGTTGATTACATTACGCACCATACTTAATGCAATCGTCTGTTGTTTGCAACTTAATACTTGGAAGGGGTGCGGATGCTAACCCGAAGGTGGATTTTTAGGCATAGATGCATGCTTGGATAGCGGTCTATGTACTTTGTCGTAATGCCACTGATTAAATCTCATAGTAGTCATCGTGATATGTATGTGCATTGTTATGCCCTCTCTATTTGTCAATTGCCCAAGCTGTAATTCGTTCACCCAACATGCTATTTATCTTATCGGAGAGACACCACTAGTGAGCTGTGGACCCCGGTCCATTCCTTTACATCCGAAATACAATCTCACGCAAACTACTGTTCTTTCTTGTTCTTCGCAAACAAACATCATCTTCCACACTATACATTTAATTCTTTGTTTACGGCAAGTCTGGTGAGATTGACAACCTCAACATTACGTTGGGACAAAATACTTTGATTGTGTTATGCGGGTTCCACGTTGGCGCCGGAATCCTGGTGTTGCGCCGCACTACACTCCATCACCAACGACCTTCATGTGATCCTTGACTCCCTCTTGGTTCGATAACCTTGGTTTCTTGCGAGGGAAAACTTGCTGCTGTACGCATCACACCTTCCTCTTGGGGTTCCCAATGGACGTGTGCTTCACGCGTATCAAGCTCTTTTTACGGCGCCGTTGCGGGGAGATCAAGACACGTCTGCAAGGGAGTCTCCCACATCCAATCTCTTTACTTTGTTTTTGTCTTGCTTTACTTTATTTTATTTACTGCTTTGTTTGTTCTCTATATCAAAAATAAAAAAAAATTAGTTACTAGTTTTACTTTATTTACTCTCTTGTTTGCGTTCTCTATATTAAAAACACAAAAAAATTAGTTACTTGCATTTACTTTATTTACCTTTTGTTTATTTCATCATGTTTCCTCCTAAGTTCACTCTGAAAGACATACCGGTAGGACGAGGGTCTATCATTGGAAGAGATAATATAGAAGCATTTTTCACCCATGTTAGTATGGATGAAGATTTTGAAGATACACCCTTGGTATAAGCTGTTCCTACTTATGAAAGTGCTACTGCCTGTTTAATACACATGTTGGAAACTAGATTTGTTAATCTCAATCCTATAATTCAACATATGTTTCTTACACTCTCTGATATGAAAATGGGAGAAAAGAGAAATTTTGTTTTAGATGTCCTTCTTAGAGAATTTGGTGATATAGCTAAAGAAGCTAGAAAAGTTTTTATTAAGCACAAGAGGCTTGGTCTTTCCACCGATTTTGCAAGAACACTTGAAAAGATAGACATGGATAGAATAAAGTACACTAATAATGTTAATGATGGTGGGGAGATTAAAGTACCAATACCTAGTAAGCTCCTAGGAATGCATGAAGCTCTAGAAAATAACTATGCTTGGCTTGTTCCTGAAAATTTGTTTGATGAGAATAGCAAGCCTAAGAGTAATGAAAAAGGGGCCTCTGAAACTTACATAGATAAGATACAATGCATAGTTGAGAAAACTCCAAACCCCTCTGTTGATGCTTCATCTCTTGATAATACTTGATTCACACTTTACGCGCCTAGGCGAAGGCGTTAAGAAAAGCGCTTATGGGAGACAACCCATTATTTTACTTCTGCACTTTTGTTTTATATTTGAGTCTTTGAAGTTGTTACTACTGTAGCAACCTCTCCTTATCTTTATTTTATTGCATTGTTGTGCAAGTAAAGTCTTTGATAGTAGGGTTGATACTAGATTTGGATTACTGCGCAGAAACAGATTTCTTGCTGTCACGAAATTTAGCAGCCCCGTATGTAGGTAACTCAGAAAAATCTGCCAATTTACGCGCGTGATCCTCAGATATGTACGCAACTTTCATTCGATTTGAGCTTTTTCATCTGAGCAAGTTAAGTGCCCTAGGAAAATTCGTCTTTACGGACTGTTCTGTTTTGACAAATTCTGCCTTTTATTTCGCATTGCCTCTTTTGCTATGTTGGATGGATTTCTTTGTTCCATTAACTTTCAGTACTTGTGCAATGTCCAGAAGTGTTAAGAATGATTATGTCACCTCTGAATATGTGAATTTTTGATTATGCACTAACCCTCTAATGAGTTTGTTTTGAGTTTGGTGTGGAGGAAGTTTTCAAGGATCAGGATGATACAATATGATCAAGAAGAGTGAAAAGTATAAGCTTGGGGATGCCCCGTCGTTCATCACTTGCATATTTCAAGAAGACTCAAGCATCTAAGCTTGGGGATGCCCAAGGCATCCCCTTCTTCATCAACAACTTATCGAGGTCACCTCTAGTGAAACTATATTTTTATTCCGTCACATCTTATGTACTTTACTTGGAGCGTCTATGTGCTTTTATTTTTGTTTTGTTATTTTCATTCTCTGAATAAATTCATGCTTATGTGGGAGAGAGACACGCTCCGCTTTTTCATTTGAACACTTGTGTTCTTAGTTTTACTTTTAATGTTCATGGCGAAGGTTGAAGCTTGCTTCAATCATTGTTATATGGTTGGAAACAGAAAATGCTTCATGTGGTAATTGATATATTGTCTTGAATAATTTGATACTTGGCAATTGTTGTGTTCAAATAGATCATGTTTAAGCTCTTGCATCATGTACTTTGCACCTATTAATGAAGAACTACCATAGAGCTTGTTGAAATTTGGTTTGCATGATTGGTCTCTCTAAAGTCTAGATATTTTCACGGTGAAGTGTTTGAACAACAAGGAAGACAGTGTAGAGTCTTATAATGCTTGCAATATGTTCTTATGTAAGTTTTGCTGTGCCGGTTCATACTTGAGTTTGCTTCAAACAACCTTGCTAGCCTAAGCCTTGTACTGAGAGGGAATACTTCTCGTGCATCCAAATCCTTGAGCCAAAAACTATGCCATTTGTGTCCACCATACCTACCTACTACATGGTATTTCTCTGCCATTCCAAAGTAAATTACTTGAGTGCTACCTTTAAAATTTCATTCCTTGTCTTTGCAATACATAGCTCATGGGAAAATTGCCTTAAAAAATATTGTGGTATTGAATATGTAGCTTATGTGTCTTATTTCTTATAAGTTGCTTGTTGAGCGGTAACCATGTTTCTGGGGACGCCACCAACTATTACACCTTTGTTGAATATCATGTGAGTTGCTATGCATGTTCGTCTTGTCTGAAGTAAGGGTGATTTATCATGATCAAATGGTTTGAGTATGCATATTGTTAGAGAAGAACATTGGGCCGCTAACTAAAGCCATGAATCATGGTGGAAGTTTTAGTTTGGACATCAATCCTCAATCTCTTATGAGAATATTATCTGTTGTTGAATGCTTAATCATTAAAGAGGAGTCCATTATCTGTTGTCTATGTTATCCCGATATGGATGTCCTAAGTTGAGATCTATCAAAAACGAGAAATCAAATGTGATCTATCTCCTTGGACCTTTGTACAGGCGGCATAGAGGTACCCCTTTGTGACACTTGGTTGAAACATATGTTATGCAATGATAATCCATGTAAATCCAAGCTAATTAGGATAAGGTGCGAGCACTATTGGTAATCTATGCATGAGACTTGCAACTTATAGGATGTCTTATACATAACACATATGATTTATTACTACCATTGACAAAATTGCTTCTATGTTTTCAAAATGAAAAGCTCTAGCACAAAAATAGTAATCCATGCTTCCCTCTGCGAAGGGCCTATCTTTTACTTTATGTTGAGTCAGTTTACCTACTTCTTTCTATCTTAGAAGCAAACACTTGTGTCAACTATGTGCATTGATTCTTACATGTTTACCTATTGCACTTGTTATATTACTTTGTGTTGATAATTATCCATGAGATATACATGTTGAAGTTGAAAGCAACCGCTGAAACTTATATCTTCCTTTGTGTTGCTTCAAAGCTTTCTACTAAGAATCTATTGCTTTATGAGTTAACTCTTATGCAAGTCTTATTGATGCTTGTCTTGAAAGTACTATTCATGAAAAGTCTTTGCTATATGATTCGAGTTGTTTATTCATTGTCTTTACCATTGCTTCGAATCACTGCATTCATCTCATATGCTTTACAATAGTATTGATAAAGATTATGATAGCATGTCACTTTAGAAATTATCCTTGTTATCGTTTACCTACTCGAGGGCGAGTAGGAACTAAGCTTGGGGATGCTTGATACGTCTCAAACGTATCTATAATTTCTTATGTTCCATGCTACTTTTATGATGATACTCACATGTTTTATATACACTTTACGTCATTATTATGCATTTTCCGGCACTAACCTATTGACGAGATGCCGAAGAGCCGATTCTTTGTTTTCTGCTGTTTTTGGTTTCAGAAATCCTACAAAGGAAATATTCTCGGAATTGGACGAAATCAACGCCCGGGGTCTTATTTTTCCACAGAGCTTCCGAGAAGACCGAAGGGGTTACGAAGTGGGGCGACGAGCGCCGCCACCATAGGGCCGCGCGGCCAAAGGGGGCCTGCGCGGCCTATGGTGTGGGCCCCTCGTCAGCCCTCCGACTCTGCCCTTCCGCCTACTTATAGCCTTCGTCGCGAAAACCCCTGTACCGAGAGCCACGATACGGAAAACCTTCCAGAGACGCCGCCGCCGCCAATCCCATCTCGGGGGATTCAGGAGATCGCCTCCGGCACTCTGCCGGAGAGGGGAATCATCTCCCAGAGGACTCTTCATCACCATGATCGCCTCCGGATTGATGTGTGAGTAGTTCACCCCTGGACTATGGGTCCATAGCAGTAGCTAGATGGTTGTCTTCTCCTCATTGTGCTATCATGTTAGATCTTGTGAGCTGCCTATCATGATCAAGATCATCTATTTGTAATGCTACATGTTGTGTTTGTTGGGATCCGATGAATATGGAATACTATGTCAAGTTGATTATCAATCTATCATATATGTGTTGTTTATGTTCTTGCATGCTCTCCGTTGCTAGTAGAGGCTCTGGCCAAGTTGATACTTGTAACTCCAAGAGGGAGTATTTATGCTCGATAGTGGGTTCATGCCTCCATTGAATGCAGGACGATGATGAGAAAGTTCTAAGGTTGTGGATGTCTTGTTGCCACTAGGGATAAAACATCAATGCTTTGTCTAAGGATATTTGTGTTGATTACATTACGCACCATACTTAATGCAATCGTACTGTTGTTTGCAACTTAATGCTTGGAAGGGGTGCGAATGCTAACCCGAAGGTGGATTTTTAGGCATAGATGCATGCTTTGGATAGCGGTCTATGTACTTTGTCGTAATGCCCTGATTAAATCTCATAGTAGTCATCGTGATATGTATGTGCATTGTTATGCCCTCTCTATTTGTCAATTTCCCAACTGTAATTCGTTCACCCAACATGCTATTTATCTTATCGGAGAGACACCACTAGTGAACTGTGGACCCCGGTCCATTCCTTTACATCTGAAATACAATCTACTGCAAACTCTATTCTTTATTGTTCTTCGCAAACAAACATCATCTTCCACACTATACATTTAATCCTTTGTTTACAGCAAGCCGGTGAGATTGACAACCTCACTGTTACGTTGGGGCAAAGTGCTTTGATTGTGTTGTGCAGGTTCCACGTTGGCGCCGGAATCCCTGTTGTTGCGCCGCACTACACTCCGTCACCAACGACCTTCACGTGATCCTTGACTCCCTACTTGGTTCGATAACCTTGGTTTCTTGCGAGGGAAAACTTGCTGCTGTACGCATCACACCTTCCTCTTGGGGTTCCCAACGGACGTGTGCTTCACGCGTATCGGGTAGCTGTTGTGACCCTAGCGAGACTTGGTCTGCTTGGAAATGGTTACTCCTACCTCTAGTGGATGTTTCTATGCAATATTCCTGGTAGTCTTCCATGGGCCGCTAGGATATTTGATGTTGAGATAATACTTGGACGAGATAAATGTCCAATAATCCGATGGCTTAGCTAGGCTGTAGGTGCTTGGTGAATATGGATGGTTAGATGGGATAAATCCATGATGGATTCCTTTGGTTATGTCACTATGTTGACGAGAACCATTGTTCCCTTGGTGATTTCCTTCTAGCTAGGTCACTTGTTTGCTAGCACCAAATGGCTTGATAGCCAAGTGATGATACAAGCTGGGTTTTCTACCCTTCTTTGCTTCTGGGATGTATGTGTATGCTTATCTATGAGCAAAACAGGTGCTTGATCATGATCATATGTGTATACCTCACTCCAGCTCCTAGAAAGTGTGCTGATGTAGAGGTTTTGCTTCTGTTGGTTGGCTCGGCCTGTCCTGCTCCTCCAGCTAGCTTGTGCTTGATTAATTTCTGTTGGTTTTGGAGAGGTTGAACATCTCTGGCTGTTCTTCCTGTTCTTGTTGTTCTTGCTGTTCTTACCCTTTGGAGAATCTGTCGATGAGTCTCTAGGGTTTGCTTGTGAAAAGCTTATGTACTGCCTCTCTCCTTGCTCTCTTTGCTCGACAGCAAGGCATGTCCCGGGTGCTTCACCCCTAGCTGTATGTGTGTGTGTGTGGAGAGCATGCAGCTAGTCTTGTGAGCTGTTGTGCATGCTCCAAGGTTGGGACTTGGTTTCTATCCTGGTTCCTTCAGCAGAGTTGCTATTATCCATCCAAATCTCATTTTATTTGACTAACTTGCCAAGTGGCTTAACCTTGCTTTCTGTTTATTGTCTTTGATTGCAGGGATGATTTGGATGATCCAAGTGAAGATCATTCAAGTGTTAATCAAACAAATCATGAAGATTTACTTGTCTAGTTTAGGATTCTGTTAATACTTGTATTTCTTTTATTTTCCTTTTTCATTTATTCAATTCTGTAATGTGTTGTAATATTATAATTCAATTTGGATATTGTAAATGACTTTGTATTCTGTGTGTTAATCAATAAAGCTCAAGGTTTTCTCTATTTAGATTTAATTATATATTCTATTGTCTTATATTCTTATTTATTCAATTGTTTATTGAATTATCCATATTTGAATTATAATATTCTTGATTAAGGTTTGAATTTGAAATTCAAACATATCATGTTGGAATTCAATCATACAACTTAAGTTGAGAAGGAATTTGTTCCCCTCTCTTCTCGAAAACCCTAATTGAGTTTAGTTAGGTCCAAGTTTATCGCACTCTCGAAACCCTAATATTGTATGGTGTCGAGAGAGAAACTCGTCCCCCTTTGATGCAGTTTTCAATAAAAGCGCGAAATTTCCCCAGATTTTACGATGCAATGCACATCCCTTTCTAAATTCTACCCCTCGATTGTCTCTAAACGTGGGATATTACAGCCACGAAGGCTCACCTTCTTCTCCGGAGCCTATCCCACGAAGGAATAGCTCACTGATGACCCACAAGTATAGGGGGTGTATCGTAGTATCTTCGATAAGTAAGAATGTCGATCCCAACGAGGAGCAGAAGGTGTTGACAGGCAGTTTTGATGAAGGATTCACTGTAAATGCTCACAGACAAGTATTCGGGGGGTTTTGATGTAACAGATGAATAAAGTACAAGTAAGTAAAATGCGAGAGAAATAATTGCAGCGAGTGGCCCAATCCTTTTTAGCACAAAGGACAAGCCGGTTTGTTTACTTATAATGACCAAACGTTCTCGAGGACACACGGGATTTTAGTCTAGTGCTTTCGCTACATACGAGTTGATTAATCTTCATTGTTTTGATAAGTGTTGTGTGGGTGAACCTATGCTAATGTACCTCCCTTCCTAGGACTAATACATACTTGTGATTATACCCCTTGCAAGCATCCGCAACTACAAGAAAGTAATTAAGATAAATCTAACCACAGCCTTAAACTCTGAGATCCTGCGATCCCTCTGATACATCTCCAACGTATCTATAATTTCTGATGTTCCATGCTTGTTTTATGACAATACCAACATGTTTTGCTTGCACTTTATAATGTTTTTATGCGTTTTCCGGAACTAACCTATTAACAAGATGCCACAGTGTTGACGTCAGAAACCCCCTGGCGGGCAGAGACGGGCAACACCGTAGAGCCGGGAACAACTAGGGCTGCGGCTGGCCCCAGTCCCTCAGAGCGACGGCCCGCAAAGCCTCCTGGTCGCACGCGCCGATGTTTATCACAAGGGCGTGCCACCTGACCTATACCTGGTCAGGAAGGTGTGGATGATGCCTCGCTTAGTTTCCTGCAGGGCACACACGTAAACATTAAATACGAGCCTCGATCGGCTCTCAGGTTATCCTGTGAATCGGCTCAAAGAGCCGATCCACCCATGATTCAGACGAGGTGTCCAAATATATGGTGGTCCTGCTTGATCAAGGTAAAGCTAATGAGATCTACGACGATCTAGGGTTTTCACCGCATAATCGGATCGTCCTACTCCAGGTTGGGCCTCGCGGCCACGCACGGTGATCGTAAGCCGATCCTAAACAAGGCCTAAAAACCAACACGAGGTTGATCCCCGGAACATCCTGCTTAGGGCCAACGAACGACACCCTACGTGCCGCTGGATCCTCCCCCCTTTGTAAGGCCTAACTATTGCGAGATATTAAACTAATCCTTGTAGAACAAGGAGCAATCGTAACGGATCAGATCTACTAAACTATGATCAAGCGGGGCCGCCCCTACACCTAAGATAGGTGTAAGGGCGGCTAGACATGCAAGGGCTGCACTACGAAAGCATGTAATATGAAGAACAATGCTAACCCTAACATGTCTAAGATAACTACGTTGCTCGCCATCAAAAAGGCTTCAGTACGAGCAACGCATGAACAACGTGGGCAGGCTTGTGCTGCCTAGATCGCAAGATGCGATCTAGGCAGCATGATGCTACCGGTAGAAACCCTCGAGACGAAGGGGTTGGCGATGCGCCGAGATTTGTTTTGTGGTTGAACGTTGGTTGTTGTTTATTCCATAAACCCTAGGTACATATTTATAGTCCAGCGGACTTTCTAATGTGGGCGTGCACTAAACCGTGCACGAGATAAACTCTAACTTTTAATCTAGATACAATCTACCATAATTAAAGATACACGGGCAATCTAGCCCAAATTCCCCGCGCAAGGCCGCTTCAGAGATCTTCCACGTGTAATTTTCCAAGCCCATCCTGACCGCGGCCCACCTCCTGATTTGGCCAAAATCTGGTGATAACACATGCCCCCCTGGTTTTGGTGATGATAATTTCAAAACCACTCTATTTTTCCTTCGAAGGGTCATGTCGTGGCAGAGCAGAACCGTCGCAGTATGTTTCATCATGACGACTTGCCTTCCCAACTTCTCTGCACGATTTGACGGTTTTGGCACCATGTCCTCGAAAACTGTTTGCAAATTAAATCTCCATCCCCTTTATTTAACTGCATCGAACAGTTCTCCTCTTCGTCCTCTCCACATTAGTACTCCCAAAAACCCTTCTGCGCACCATGTCTTCCTCTTCCTCCACCTCCTCGGAACTCTCCCTCGGGTCCTCCTCCTCCCGTGAGACGCCGCCGGACATTTGCGCACCAGAAGAATGGGACTCGGAAGACCACGCCTCCTCCATCTGGTCCGAGGAAGACAAATCCTTGACCAGTGGGGAGAGCGACCTCCGCTTCCTTGCCGACGGGGAATCGGAGGAGGAGAGCGATGACGATCGCTTCTCCTGGGATAACTTCACCTCCTCCGAGGAGGCGAAGGAGGAGGAGGAGGAGGAGGACGAAGACAGCACCTCCGACGAGCCGCCGGCCAAACGCCGCCACCTCTGGCCCGGGAACCTCAGCGACGTCGACAGCGACGACGATGCTGACGAAGAGGACGAAGACAACGAGGGTCCCGTCGGCGGCCGCTGGAGCAGCGATGACGAACCGGTAGGGAGCAGCGCCGACAGTGGCGACGACGGCGACGACGACGACGAGGGCAGCAGCGGCCCCTAGATAGGATCTTAGCATAGGGCCAGCAGTAGCAGACGGGGCAATGTATCCCCTAGTACTTCCTTTTGAGAGCAATCAGCTCTTCTATGTAAGAAATCTGGTTTATCAATGAAAAAATTCCCCAATTTGATTTTGCCGATTCCCTTTATGATAATTTAGCCGATTGTCCTTCGTACTGATTCTGCCGACTGCCAAACTGGTCAATGCCCAATAAGCCGATGGCATCGCATCGGTCTCATCCCAGGCCTTTCAGACATTCTTCTGCCGCATCCTTCCCTTCCAGACCCTCTTTGCCTTCAGAAGAGCCCTAGGACTGTTGCTGGATCAATTCAAACGCCGAAGCTGCCACTTCTGCAGGACAGGCATCACTTCTGCAGTGACGTTTTATAATCCTGCTCTGTTCTCTTTCAGCAAACATTGCTCAAAATCAAACTGAGATGCAGAGCCAACCGATTTTTAGCAAAATCGGCTTTCTTATAGCAAAGGACCTCTCGTGGCAAGTTGCCCCCCGAGCCTCAGCCGGGGTAGAAACAATGATGAGGACCCGTAATTCAGGCAAACAGGCCTGGGCTCGACCATGTCCGAGAGTGCTATCGTGAGAGGTCAATCAATTGATCACCTTTCATCCGTTGACAGTCTATACAGCCGATCTAGCAGGCTAGTAATCTGGCGTTGAGTAGGTGCCCTCAACATAGTTCTGGGCTTGTCGCTGGATCGTTTTGCATACTGAAAACTGATAATTTTGCAACATCAGCACCATTCTTCAGGCAAGTTGTGATGCAGAGTTAGCCGATTCCAACAAAATCGGCTCCCCAGAGCAGAGAACATTCAAGGTGAGCTGCCCCCCCGAGCCTCAATCGGGGCAAGAATAGCAGTGAGCCGACCACGTCGATCATCCTCGGTTTCCACTCGTAATGCAGTATCAGCCGATTAACAAAATCGGCTCTTTAGAATGAGGAGATTTCAGGGCGAGTCGCCCTCCCCCGCGCTTCTTCAGTTCAACCCTTGCGCCTTGCTGATCAGATCGGCTCATTATCTTTGGCAGGCTGCAGCAACTTCCGGTGAAGATGTCCTCGAAATTTTTTTGAATTTTCGGCCGATTTGTGTATCGGCCCCCATACTCCAATACCCATCATCAAAGGATGAGACGCTTCTACTGCATATCCTCGTGCTTTATCCACCTGGGTGCCCCCCGGAGTCGATTCTATCAAGAGAATTGATGGTATCGGCTCTGTCGGATAACATGTTGAACCCAGGCAGAATGGATGGTGAGGATAATTTTGGCCGATTGCTGGAATCGGCCTCCACATTGCCTGCTCGGTGAAGGTTTTGTAAAGCCCCTTCATAAATTTTTTGGGGCCTATCACAAGGATCAGCCTCGCCACGTTTATCCATCGACATTTGCTTTTGTTACACGGTCAGGCCGGTGGATAAAACCAGCCTAACCCCGTTCCTTGTCACGTCGATGCGCTCACAGTCGTCCAAATTGATGCCTGAGAGCGGCTCTTGGCCTGACGTCTCCCAAATGTCCATGCCGGCCGTTGAGACCTCGACCGAATCATCCGCACGGACGACTTCCACTTCATCTCCATCCCATCTGTATCGGGCATTGGTGCATCGTGGATGGAATGCAACGATTGGCGTGGATCCAATCTCTCCCTAGTAGGACAGCGTAGGTACTCTTGCTGTCGACGATAAAGAACGTTGTAGGGACAGTTTTTCTTCCTACGGTCGGATCCACATTCGAGAACACCTTGTGCGTCGGACGCTTGGCCGTTGAAATCGCTCGGTGTTACGTTGGTCTTGATCGGATCCGAGCTGGAGCGTCCCAACCGACGTAGCATGGAGTATGGCATAATGTTGATTGCCGCTCCGGTGTCTACCAACATCTTGTTGACGAGGCTGCCCATTGATGTAGCCTCGTAAGTACGGGGCCTTCGGATGCCTGTAGCTTCTTTCCTTTGGCTTCTCAAAGATGACCGGCCGTGGGCCGCAGTCTAATTGTGCCACGAGTGCTTCATACAATCTTGGAGCGCTAAACTCCGTTGGAAGAATGAAGACCATGTTTGTGCCAGCCGATGTATCATCATCGGCTTTCCTCTGCTTGGGGCGCCACTCTTTTCTTTGTGGCCGACCTTCTTTGTCCAGGGTTCGCCGGATTTTGGCGGCCAGATCAGGCCGTGCCTTCCTTAGCGTGCGCAGGTACAATCTTTCAGCTTCTTCCAACCCACGCAGACGCTGAACCCTTCGCTTTTGGGAACGGCTGAGCCCATCAGGGCACCACCTGGGCCGATGATATTTATCTTCTTCATCATCGTCCTCTAGTTCGTCGAGATCTTCTACCCGAGCGGGCTCAGCATGCTTTCTCCGAGGTGGGAGAGGCCCTAGACGCTCGAACACGGACACGTTAGCGGCGTCCTTCTTCCTCTGTTTGCATTCTGGGCAGTTCTCGATTGTTGGCAATCGGCTCATTCCTGAGTCCCGACAATGTTTGAAGAACGGACAGCTCCAGTGCCTATCCATGTTATCCTGCCCCCTTGACCTTCCTTCAGCGCGACGATTGTACCCGTCGTCGCTTCTATCATGTTGACGGCACCTCCTGACCTCTGCATCAGACCGACAATTCCTTTCATCATCTACGTCGTAGTGCTGACGTCGGTCGTGCTGGTGCTCATATTTGTTGAGGAGGCGCTCGGAGAGTGGACGTTGATACCGCACGCTTCTCATTCCCTCCCCTGCCAGGTACCGCCTGTCATCATCTTGGGGCCGGTCGCGTGGATCGGCCTCCTCTCCATCCTTGCCACGAGAGTGGCTGATTTCTGCTTCATCTTTGCCATGGCGGCTTGCAAGCCCTGCCATGTTGACACCAAAGGAGAACTTTGGCTGGCCTATGGAGTGGCTGAGATCCACCATGTTGACGCCAGGCGACGGACTTGAGCCTCCGCCGAGCTTGACATCGTGCGGCCGGGTCTTCTCAGAGGAGCCGATGAGTTCGGCTTCGAGGGTTGCCTTGATCTCGTCATGTTTCCTTTTGAGCTCATCAGGCAGATCCTCGTACGTGACCGGAGTGTCTTCCGCCATCTCGGATGTAGATGGCGATGTTGTGGATGTCGAAGGCTGTCCCACCGGGCGTGCCAGAATGTGTTGACGTCAGAAACCCCCTGGCGGGCAGAGACGGGCAACACCGTAGAGCCGGGAACAACTAGGGCTACGGCTGGCCCCAGTCCCTCAGAGCGACGGCCCGCAAAGCCTCCTGGTCGCACGCGCCGATGTTTATCACAAGGGCGTGCCACCTGACCTATACCTGGTCAGGAAGGTGTGGATGATGCCTCGCTTAGTTTCTGCGGGGCACACACGTAAACATTAAATACGAGCCTCGATCGGCTCTCGGGTTATCCTGTGAATCGGCTCAAAGAGCCGATCCACCCATGATTCGAGACGAGGTGTCCGAATATATGGTGGTCCTGCTTGATCAAGGTAAAGCTAATGAGATCTACGACGATCTAGGGTTTTCACCGCATAATCGGATCGTCCTACTCCAGGTTGGGCCTCGCGGCCACGCACGGTGATCGTAAGCCGATCCTAAGCAAGGCCTAAAAACCAACACGAGGTTGATCCCCGGAACATCCTGCTTAGGGCCAACGAACGACACCCTACGTGCCGGCTGGATCCTCCCCCTTTGTAAGGCCTAACTATTGCGAGATATTAAACTAATCCTTGTAGAACAAGGAGCAATCGTAACGGATCAGATCTACTAAACTATGATCAAGCGGGGTGCCGCCCCTACACCTAAGATAGGTGTAAGGGCGGCTAGACATGCTAAGGGTTGCACTACGAAAGCATGTAATATGAAGAACAATGCTAACCCTAACATGTCTAAGATAACTACGTTGCTCGCCATCAAAAAGGCTTCGATACGAGCAACGCATGAACAACGTGGGCAGGCTTGTGCTGCCTAGATCGCAAGATGCGATCTAGGCAGCATGATGCTTACCGGTAGAAACCCTCGAGACGAAGGGGTTGGCGATGCGCCGAGATTTGTTTTGTGGTTGAACGTTGGTTGTTGTTTATTCCATAAACCCTAGGTACATATTTATAGTCCAGCGGACTTTCTAATGTGGGCGTGCACTAAACCGTGCACGAGATAAACTCTAACTTTTAATCTAGATACAATCTACCATAATTAAAGATACACGGGCAATCTAGCCCAAATTCCCCGCGCAAGGCCGCTTCAGAGATCTTCCACGTGTAATTTTCCAAGCCCATCCTGACCGCGGCCCACCTCCTGATTTGGCCAAAATCTGGTGATAACACACAGTGCCAGTTCCTGTTTTCTACTGTTTTTGGTTCCAGAAACTGTTCGGGCAATATTCTCGGAATTCGACGAAACGAAGACCAAACCTCCTATTTTTCCCGGAAGCATCCAGAACACCGAAGAAGAGTCGGAGAGGGGCCAGAGGGCCACCACACCATAAGGCGGCGCGGCCTGGCTCGGGCCCGCGCCGGCCTATGGTGGGGAGCCCCCAGGTGCCCCCCGCGCCGCCTCTTCGCCTATAAAATCCCTTTCGACCTAAAAACACCGTACCTCTTGACGAAACTCCAGAAAGACTCCAGGGGCACCGCCACCATCGCGAAACTCCAATTCGGGGGACAGAAGTCTCTGTTCCGGCACCCTGCCGGACGGGGAATTGCCCCCGGAGCCATCTCCACCGCCGTCTCCACCGCCATCTTCACCGCCATCGCTGCCTCCATGATGAGGAGGGAGTAATCCACCCCCATGCTTGAGGGCTCCGCTGTAGCTATGTGGTTCATCTCTCTCTTTATGTGATCTAGTTGAATATCATCTATGTGCTACTCTAGTGATGTTATCAAAGTAGTTTTATTCCTCCTGCACGGTGTAATGGTGACAGTGTGTGCATCCGTGTTAGTACTTGGCGTAGGCTATGATTGTAATCTCTTGTAGATTATGAAGTTAATTATTGCTATAATAGTATCGATGTGATCTATGCCTCCTTCATGGTATGATGGTGACAGTGTGCATGCTATGTTAGTTCTTGGTGTAATTGTGTTGATCTATCTTGCACTCTAAGGTTATTTAAACATGAATATCGAATATTGTGGAGCTTGTTAACTCCGGCATTGAGGGTTCGTGTAATCCTACACAATTAGTGGTGTTCATCATCCAACAAGAGGGTGTAGAGTGGTTCTATTATGTGATCATTGTTGAGAGTGTCCACTAGTGAAAGCAGGATCCCCGGGCCTTGCTTCCAAGCATCGAATCTCTGTTTGTTTACTTGTTTTGTTACATGTTTGCTCGCTGCCATATTTTATTCAGATTGCTATTACCACTCATACTCATCCATATTACTTGCATCTCACTATCTCTTCGCCGAACTAGTGCACCTATACATCGACAAGTGTATTAGGTGTGTTGGGGACACAAGAGACTTCTTGCTTTGTGGTTGCGGGGTTGCACTGAGAGGGATATCTTTGACCTCTTCCTCCCCGAGTTCGATAAACCTTGGGTGATCCACTTAAGGGAAACTTGCTGCTGTTCTACAAACCTCTCGCTCTTGGAGGCCCAACACTGTCTACAAGAATAGAAGCTCCCGTAGACATCAAGCTATTTTACGGCGCCGTTGCCGGGGAGGAAAGGTAAAAAGGCACTCATACTCCGGTTCCAGGTAACAGTACTTTTCTAGCGCCATTGTGTTTGTGCTCGAAGCTATTTCCTTTAGATCCTGCAATTGCATCTTTTTGTTTCTTGTTTACACTAGTTTGGCATAATGGACAACAATGAGCTTCTTATTCTATTTCCTGATTTAAGACATGGATGGTTTGATGCGAAAATTAAAAAACCTATGAAATCTTATTTGCATGCTGGTAGTAATATTAGTATGAACGCTTTGAACACCATTGTTGATAATAATATAGAAAGTTCTAAGCTTGGGGAAGCTGGTTTTCATGATCTTTTTAGTCCCCCAAGCATTGAGGAGAAAATTTTCTTTGATGATACTTTGCCTCCTATTTATGATGATTATAATAGTGGTCTTTTGGTACAACCTACTATGGAGAGTGAATTTTGTTATGATTATACTATGCCTCCTATATTTGATGATGAGAATAATAATGATAGCTACTTTGTTGAATTTGCTCCCACTACAACTAATAAAATTGATTATGCTTATGTGGAGAGTAATAATTTTATGCATGAGACTCATGATAAGAATGCTTTATGTGATAGTTATAATGTTGAGTTTGCTCATGTTGCTACTGAAAGTTATTATGAGAGAGGAAAATATGGTTGTAAAAATTTTCATGTTACTAAAATGCCTCTCTATGTGCTGAAATTTTTGAAGCTACACTTGTTTTATCTTCCTATGCTTGTCACTTTGCTCTTCATGAACTTGTTTATTTACAAGATTCCCATGCATAGGAAGCATGTTAGACTTAAATGTGTTTTGAATTTGCCTCTTGATGCTCTTTTTTGCTTCAACTACTATTTCTTACGAGTGCATCATTAAAACTGCTGAGCCCATCTTAATGGCTATAAAGAAAGAACTTCTTGGGAGATAACCCATGTGTTATTTTGCTACAGTACTTTGTTTTATATTTGTGTCTTGGAAGTTGTTTACTACTGTAGCAACCTCTCCTTATCTTAGTTTTGAGTTTTGTTGTGCCAAGTAAAGTCTTTGATAGTAAAGTAAGTACTAGATTTGGATTACTGCGCAGTTCCAGATTTCTTTGCTGTCACGAATCTGGGTCTACCTCCCTGTAGGAAGCTCAGAAAATTAAGCCAATTTACGTGCATGATCCTCAGATATGTACGCAACTTTCATTCAATTTGAGCATTTTCATTTGAGCAAGTCTGGTGGCCTAATAAAATCCATCTTTACGGACTGTTCTGTTTTGACAGATTCTGTCTTTTATTTCGCATTGCCTCTTTTGCTATGTTGGATGAATTTCTTTGATCCATTAATGTCCAGTAGCTTTATGCAATGTCCAGAAGTGTTAAGAATGATTGTGTCACCTCTGAACATGTTAATTTTTATCGTGCACTAACCCTCTAATGAGTTGTTTCGAGTTTGGTGTGGAGGAAGTTTTCAAGGGTCAAGAGAGGAGGATGATATACTATGATCAAGGAGAGTGAAAGCTCTAAGCTTGGGGATGCCCCGGAGGTTCATCCCTGCATATTTCAAGAAGACTGAAGCATCTAAGCTTGGGGATGCCCAAGGCATCCCCTTCTTCATCGACAAATTATCAGGTTCCTTCTCTTGAAACTATATTTTTATTCGGTCACATCTTATGTACTTTACTTGGAGGAACCTGATAATGTTGTCGATGAAGAAAGGGATGCCTTGGGCATCCCCAAGCTTAGACGCTTGAGTCTTCTTAATATATGCAGGGGTGAACCACCGGGGCATCCCCAAGCTTAGAGCTTTCACTCTCCTTGATCATATTGCATCATACTCCTCTCTTGACCCTTGAAAACTTCCTCCACACCAAACTCGAAACAACTCATTAGAGGGTTAGTGCATAATAAAAATTCACATGTTCAGAGGTGACACAATCATTCTTAACACATCTGGACATTGCATAAAGCTACTGGACATTAGTGGATCGAAGAAATTCATCCAACATAGCAAAAGAGGCAATGCGAAATAAAAGATAGAATCTGTCAAAACAGAACAGTCCATAAAGATGGATTTTATTAGGCCACCAGACTTGCTCAAACGAAAATGCTCAAATTGAATGAAAGTTGCGTACATATCTGAGGATCATGCTCGTAAATTGGCTTAATTTTCTGAGCTACCTACAGGGAGATAGACCCAGATTCGTGACAGCAAAGAAATCTGGAACTGCGCAGTAATCCAAATCTAGTACTTACTTTTCTATCAAAGACTTTACTTGGCACAACAAAACTCAAAACTAAGATAAGGAGAGGTTGCTACAGTAGTAAACAACTTCCAAGACACAAATATAAAACAAAAATACTGTAGTAAAAACATGGGTTGTCTCCCATAAGCGCTTTTCTTTATAGCCATTAAGATGGGCTCAGCGAGTTTTAATGATGCACTCGCAAGAAATAGTATTTGGAGCAAAAGAGAGCATCAAGAGGCAAATTAAAAACACATTTAAGTCTAAAATGCTTCCTATGCATAGGAATCTTGTAAATAAACAAGTTCATGAAGAGCAAAGTAACAAGCATAGGAAGATAAAACAAGTGTAGCTTCAAAAATTTCAGCACATAGAGAGGTGTTTTAGTAACATGAAAATTTCTACAACCATATTTTCCTCTCTCATAATAATTTTCAGTAGCATCATGAGCAAACTCAACAATGTAACTATCACATAAAGCATTCTTATCATGAGTCTCATGCATAAAATTATTACTCTCCACATAAGCATAATCAATTTTATTAGTTGTAGTGGGAGCAAATTCAACAAAGTGGCTATCATCATATATAGGAGGCATATTGTAATCATAAAAGAAAATTTTCTCCTCAATGCTTGGGGGACTAAAAAGATCATGCTCATCGAGCCGGCTTCCCCAAGCTTAGAATTTTCCATAGCATTAGCAACAATGGTGTTCAAAGCATCCATAGTAATAACATTCCCATTAGCATGCATATAAAGTTCCATGGGTTTTTTAATTCTCTCTTCAAACACATCATGTCCTAATTCAAGATAAAGTTCATAAAGATCTCTCATATTTTTGTTGTTTTCCATTATGCTTAACTAGTGAAATAAAAACATGCATGATATTAAGTAAAGTAAAACAAGTAACTAATTTTTTTGTGTTTTTGATATAATGCAGCAAACAAAGTAGTAAATAAAATAAAGCAAGACAAAAACAAAGTAAAGAGATTGAGAAGTGGAGACTCCCCTTGCAGCGTGTCTTGATCTCCCCGGCAACGGCGCCAGAAATTTGCTTGATGCGTGTAGTTGACACGTCCGTTGGGAACCCCAAGAGGAAGGTGTGATGCGCACAGCGGCAAGTTTCCCTCGATAAGAAACCAAGGTTTAATCGAACCGGTAGGAGTCAAGAAGCACGTTGAAGGTTGATGGCGGCGGGATGTAGTGCGGCGCAACACCGGAGATTCCGGCGCCAACGTGGAACTCTGCACAACACAACCAAAGTACTTTGCCCCAACGAAACAGTGAGGTTGTCAATCTCACCGGCTTGCTGTAACAAAGGATTAACCGTATTGTGTGGAAGATGATTGTTTGCAGAGAAAACGAGTAAAACAAGTATTGCGACAGATTTGTATTTCGAGTATTAAAAGAATGGACCGGGGTCCACGAGTTCACTAGAGGTGTCTCTCCCATAAGATAAAAGCATGTTGGGTGAACAAATTACAGTCGGGCAATTGACAAATAGAGAGGGCATAACAATGCACATACATGACATGATAAGTATAGTGAGATTTAATTGGGCATTACGACAAAGTACATAGACCGCCATCCAACTGCATCTATGCCTAAAAAGTCCACCTTCGAGGTTATCATCCGAACCCCTCCAGTATTAAGTTGCTAAGCAACGAGACAATTGCATTAAGTATGGTGCGTAATGTAATCAACAACTACATCCTCGGACATAGCGCCAATGTTTTATCCCTAGTGGCAACGAGCACAACACAACCTTAGAACTTTCTGTCACTTGTCCCGAGTGTCAATGCGAGGCATGAACCCACTATCGAGCATAAATACTCCCTCTTGGAGTTAAAAGTAAAAACTTGGCCGAGCCTCTACTAGAAACGGAGAGCATGCAAGATCATAAACAACACATGTATAATAACTTGATAATTAACATGACATGGTATTCTCTATCCATCGGATCCCGACAAACACAACATATAGAATTACAGATAGATGATCTTGATCATGTTAGGCAGCTCACAAGATCCAACAATGAAGCACAATGAGGAGAAGACAACCATCTAGCTACTGCTATGGACCCATAGTCCGGGGGTGAACTACTCACTCATCACTCCGGAGGCGACCATGGCGGTGTAGAGTCCTCCGGGAGATGAATCCCCTCTCCGGCGGGGTGCCGGAGGAGATCTCCGAGGATCCCCCGAGATGGGATCGGCGGCGGCGGCGTCTCGGTGAGGTTTTCCGTATCGTGGTTTTTTTGCATCGGGGGTTTCGCGACGGAGGCTTTAAGTAGGCGGAAGGGCGAGTCGGGGGCCGGACGAGGGGCCACACCATAGGGCGGCGCGGGCCCCCGCGGGCCGCGCCGCCTTGTGGTGTCGCCACCTCGTGGCCCCACTTCGTGTGTTCTTCGGTCTTCCGGAAGCTCCGTGGAAAAATAGGCCCACTGGGTCTTCGTTTCGTCCAATTCCGAGAATATTTCGTTACTAGGATTTCGAAACCAAAAACAGCGAGAAAACAGGAACCGGCACTTCGGCATCTTGTTAATAGGTTAGTTCCGGAAAATGCACGAATATGACATAAAGTGTGCATAAAACATGTAGGTATCATCAATAATATGGCATAGAACATAAGAAATTATCGATACGTCGGAGACGTATCAAGCATCCCCAAGCTTAGTTACTGCTCGTCCCGAGCGAGGTAAAACGATAACAAAGATAATTTCTGAAGTGATATGCCATCATAACCTTGATCATACTATTTGTAAACATATGTAGTGGATGCAGCGATCAAAACAATGGTAATGACATGAGAAAACAAGTGAATCATATAGCAAAGACTTTTCATGAATAGTACTTCAAGACAAGTATTAATAAGTCTTGCATAAGAGTTAACTCATAAAGCAATAAATCAAAGTAAAGGCATTGAAGCAACACAAAGGAAGATTAAGTTTCAGCGGTTGCTTTCAACTTGTAACATGTATATCTCATGGATAATTGTCAACATAGAGTAATATAACAAGTACAATATGCAAGTATGTAAGAATCAATGCATAGTTCACACAAGTGTTTGCTTCTTGAGGTGGAGAGAAATAGGTGAACTGACTCAACATAAAAGTAAAAAGAATGGTCCTTCAAAGAGGAAAGCATCGATTGCTATATTTGTGCTAGAGCTTTAATTTTGAAAACATGAAACAATTTTGTCAACGGTAGTAATAAAGCATATGAGTTATGTACATTATATCTTACAAGTTGCAAGTCTCATGCATAGTATACTAATAGTGCCCGCACCTTGTCCTAATTAACTTGGACTACCGGATCTTTGCAATGCACATGTTTTGACCAAGTGTCACAATGGGGTACCTCCATGTCGCCTGTACAAAGGTCTAAGGAGAAAGCTCGCATTTTGGATTTCTCGCTTTTGATTATTCTCAACTTAGACATCCATACCGGGACAACATGGACAACGAGATAATGGACTCCTCTTTAATGCATAAGCATGTGGCAACAATTATTATTCTCATATGAGATTGAGGATATATGTCCAAACTGAAACTTCCACCATGAATCATGGCTTTAGTTAGCGGCCCAATGTTCTTCTCTAACAATATGCATGCTCCAACCATAAAGGTGGTAGATCTCTCTTACTTCAGACAAGACGGACATGCATAGCAACTCACATGATATTCAACAAAGAATAGTTGATGGCGTCCCCAGAAACATGGTTATTGCTCAACAAGCAACTTAATAAGAGATAAAGTGCATAAGTACATATTCAATACTACAATAGTATTTAAGCTATTTGTCCCATGAGCTATGTATTGCAAAGGTGAATGATGGAATTTTAAAGGTAGCACTCAAGCAATTTACTTTGGAATGGCGGATAAATACCATGTAGTAGGTAGGTATGGTGGACACAAATGGCATAGTGGTTGGCTCAAGTATTTTGGATGCATGAGAAGTATTCCCTCTCGATACAAGGTTTAGGCTAGCAAGGTTATTTGAAACAAACACAAGGATGAACGGTACAGCAAAACTCACATAAAAGACATATGGTAAACATTATAAGACTCCATACCGTCTTCCTTGTTGTTCAAAACTCAATACTAGATGTTATCTAGACTCTAGAGAAACCAAATATGCAAACCAAATTAGCAAGCTCTAAGTATTTCTTCATTAATGGGTGCAAAGTATATGATGCAAGAGCTTAAACATGAGCACAACAATTGCCAAGTATCAAATTATCCAAGACATTTTAGAGTTACTACATGTATCATTTTCCAATTCCAACCATATAACAATTTAACGAAGGTGAAACTTCGCCATGAATACTATGAGTAGAGCCTAAGGACATATTTGTCCATATGCTACAGCGGAGCGTGTCTCTCTCCCATAAAGTGAATGCTAGGATCCATTTTATTCAAACAAAACAAAAAACAAAAACAAACCGACGCTCCAAGCAAAGTGCATAAGATGTGACGGAATAAAAATATAGTTTCAGGGGAGGAACCTGATAATGTTGTCGATGAAGAAAGGGATGCCTTGGGCATCCCCAAGCTTAGACGCTTGAGTCTTCTTAATATATGCAGGGGTGAACCACCGGGGCATCCCCAAGCTTAGAGCTTTCACTCTCCTTGATCATATTGCATCATACTCCTCTCTTGACCCTTGAAAACTTCCTCCACACCAAACTCGAAACAACTCATTAGAGGGTTAGTGCATAATAAAAATTCACATGTTCAGAGGTGACACAATCATTCTTAACACTTCTGGACATTGCATAAAGCTACTTGGACATTAGTGGATCGAAGAAATTCATCCAACATAGCAAAAGAGGCAATGCGAAATAAAAGACAGAATCTGTCAAAACAGAACAGTCCGTAAAGATGGATTTTATTAGGCCACCAGACTTGCTCAAACGAAAATGCTCAAATTGAATGAAAGTTGCGTACATATCCGAGGATCATGCTCGTAAATTGTCTTAATTTTCTGAGCTACCTACGGGGAGATAGACCCAGATTCGTGACAGCAAAGAAATCTGGAACTACGCGAGTAATCCAAATCTAGTACTTACTTTTCTATCAAAGACTTTACTTGGCACAACAAAACTCAAAACTAAGATAAGGAGAGGTTGCTACAGTAGTAAACAACTTCCAAGACACAAATATAAAACAAAAATACTGTAGTAAAAACATGGGTTGTCTCCCATAAGCGCTTTTCTTTATAGCCATTAAGATGGGCTCAGCAGTTTTAATGATGCACTCGCAAGAAATAGTATTTGGAGCAAAAGAGAGCATCAAGAGGCAAATTAAAAACACATTTAAGTCTAAAATGCTTCCTATGCATAGGAATCTTGTAAATAAACAAGTTCATGAAGAGCAAAGTAACAAGCATAGGAAGATAAAACAAGTGTAGCTTCAAAAATTTCAGCACATAGAGAGGTGTTTTAGTAACATGAAAATTTCTACAACCATATTTTCCTCTCTCATAATAATTTTCAGTAGCATCATGAGCAAACTCAACAATGTAACTATCACATAAAGCATTCTTATCATGAGTCTCATGCATAAAATTATTACTCTCCACATAAGCATAATCAATTTTATTAGTTGTAGTGGGAGCAAATTCAACAAAGTGGCTATCATCATATATAGGAGGCATATTGTAATCATAAAAGAAAATTTTCTCCTCAATGCTTGGGGGACTAAAAAGATCATGCTCATCGAGCCAGCTTCCCCAAGCTTAGAATTTTCCATAGCATTAGCAACAATGGTGTTCAAAGCATCCATAGTAATAACATTCCCATTAGCATGCATATAAAGTTCCATGGGTTTTTTAATTCTCTCTTCAAACACATCATGTCCTAATTCAAGATAAAGTTCATAAAGATCTCTCATATTTTTGTTGTTTTCCATTATGCTTAACTAGTGAAATAAAAACATGCATGATATTAAGTAAAGTAAAACAAGTAACTAATTTTTTTGTGTTTTTGATATAATGCAGCAAACAAAGTAGTAAATAAAATAAAGCAAGACAAAAACAAAGTAAAGAGATTGAGAAGTGGAGACTCCCCTTGCAGCGTGTCTTGATCTCCCCGGCAACGGCGCCGGAAATTTGCTTGATGCGTGTAGTTGACACGTCCGTTGGGAACCCCAAGAGGAAGGTGTGATGCGCACGGCGGCAAGTTTCCCTCGGTAAGAAACCAAGGTTTAATCGAACCGGTAGGAGTCAAGAAGCACGTTGAAGGTTGATGGCGGCGGGATGTAGTGCGGCGCAACACCGGAGATTCCGGCGCCAACGTGGAACCTGCACAACACAACCAAAGTACTTTGCCCCAACGAAACGAGTGAGGTTGTCAATCTCACCGGCTTGTCTGTAACAAAGGATTAACCGTATTGTGTGGAAGATGATTGTTTGCAGAGAAAACGATAAAACAAGTATTGCGAGCAGATTTGTATTTCGGTATTAAAAGAATGGACCGGGGTCCACGAGTTCACTAGAGGTGTCTCTCCCATAAGATAAAAGCATGTTGGGTGAACAAATTACGGTCGGGCAATTGACAAATAGAGAGGGCATAACAATGCACATACATGACATGATAAGTATAGTGAGATTTAATTGGGCATTACGACAAAGTACATAGACCGCCATCCAACTGCATCTATGCCTAAAAAGTCCACCTTCGGGTTATCATCCGAACCCCTCCAGTATTAAGTTGCTAAGCAACGAGACAATTGCATTAAGTATGGTGCGTAATGTAATCAACAACTACATCCTCGGACATAGCGCCAATGTTTTATCCCTAGTGGCAACAGCACAACACAACCTTAGAACTTTCTCATCACTGTCCCGGTGTCAATGCGAGGCATGAACCCACTATCGAGCATAAATACTCCCTCTTGGAGTTAAAAGTAAAAACTTGGCCAGAGCCTCTACTAGAAACGGAGAGCATGCAAGATCATAAACAACACATGTATAATAACTTGATAATTAACATGACATGGTATTCTCTATCCATCGGATCCCGACAAACACAACATATAGAATTACGGATAGATGATCTTGATCATGTTAGGCAGCTCACAAGATCCAACAATGAAGCACAATGAGGAGAAGACAACCATCTAGCTACTGCTATGGACCCATAGTCCGGGGGTGAACTACTCACTCATCACTCCGGAGGCGACCATGGCGGTGTAGAGTCCTCCGGGAGATGAATCCCCTCTCCGGCGAGGGTGCCGGAGGAGATCTCCGAGATCCCCCGAGATGGGATCGGCGGCGGCGGCGTCTCGGTGAGGTTTTCCGTATCGTGGTTTTTTCGCATCAGGGGTTTCGCGACGGAGGCTTTAAGTAGGCGGAAGGGCAGAGTCGGGGACCAGACGAGGGGGCCACACCATAGGGCGGCGCGGGCCCCCCCTGGGCCGCGCCTCCTTGTGGTGTCGCCACCTCGTGGCCCCACTTCGTGTGTTCTTCGGTCTTCTGGAAGCTCCGTGGAAAAATATGCCCCTGGGTCTTCGTTTCGTCCAATTCCGAGAATATTTCGTTACTAGGATTTCTGAAACCAAAAACAGCGAGAAAACAGGAACTTGCACTTCGGCATCTTGTTAATAGGTTAGTTCCAGAAAATGCACGAATATGACATAAAGTGTGCATAAAACATGTAGGTATCATCAATAATATGGCATAGAACATAAGAAATTATCGATACGTCGGAGACGTATCAGTGGACACAAATGACATAGGCTTGGGTTCAGGTTTGGATGCACGAGAAGTATTCCCTCTCAGTACAGGTCTTTGGCTAGCAAGGTTAAATAGCAAGCATAGGAGTTGAGGGAAACAAACAAATATACATGTGATAGAAACAATCATGCATCTTACTTGTAAGCACAAACAGTTTTAACTTCAGAATACTAAGCTAAGAGCTAATAAGAAAGATAATAACATCTTCTACATGTATTTCCTCTATTCTTCTTGAACTCAAAGTATTGTCGCTAATGACCATTGCTAAGTTTGCCAAAACCAAATAGATTTACTCAATGCTCCCAAAGTGGTACCAATACTAAAATCCAGATCAATCATATAGTAGAAATTGCAAACTAAAATAAGGTGTGCAATATGTAAATGATAAGACTTCTCATTAATATTCCATAACGATAACTCACACCAAGGGATACATAGACAAACTAAAGGAGAGATACTTCCACACTGCAACCCATCTTATACGATAACTTCCCTACTCATGATATGACACTACTTGATAATAAAAAGTAAAAGGTAGTGATAATGTGATACCGCGGCACTCCCCCAAGCTTGGAACAAACCAAGGGGATGCCAATACCGATGATGGATTACTCCTTTGGCGATGGTGGTGATGAATTCCCGTCTCCAGACTTCCAAGATAGAGGCTCTCCATCAACAAATGACATCTTGGTCTCGGGAATCCTGAAACTAGCGAGCACGGCTTATGTGTTTAAACCTGTTTTCATACTCACGAGTTCTGATTATGAACGTCATAGAGTTGAGCTTGGAGTTTGTTGGTGGTGTCGTGAAGTGAGAGGATGTCGCCCCATAGCTTTGCGGTTTCCTTCTTGTGTTCGGCAATGAGTTCGAGACACAATCTTGTGAAAGATATCCACTTCACGCTCGGCCATCTTCTTGTAATTGAAGACCTCTTGTTCTAGCTTCTCCATCCTGTCTTCCAAGCTTCCTTCTCCTTTGGGGCCCTGAACATCTTTGATCTGCAGTTTTCCCTCGACGAGCATCAACTCCTTTGGGTGCATCCTCAGCTCCTCCATGTACAAGTTGCCAACATCCTTGCAGGAGCTGTCCTTCGGAGTTCCCGACGAAGACATGATGGCTCTAGATCCGAAACAAATCCTGGCAGAAACAGCTCGAAACAAAACACGTCGAGAAAATGATATACGGACCTCCAGGGGTCCGGGGGATTTTATAATAAAAAATTTCAGAACAAACGGAAAGTACCAGGTCGAACCAGAGTCGGAAAGGGGCGACGAGGCGGCGCCACCATAGGTCGGCGCGGCCGAGCCGGGGCCGCGCCGGCCTGTGGTGGCACGCCCTCGTGCGTCTTTTCCACTCCGTTTCGATCTCGTAATTTTTCATATTTTCCAAAAACAGCAAAATTATTGTTCGGAAAGTAAATTGCGAACTTTTCATTACCAGTACTGTTACCTATTCAAAGTCGAGTTCTGGCGGACTGTCAATTTGTCCTTTGATGAAAGCCTCCGGTGTTTCCACTTGAATAATATCAACATCAACATTATAAGAATCACCCGAGATATAATGCTTGAGTCTTTGTCCATTCACCACTTGCGTAGCATTGCCTTGGAGAGAGCTAATTTTAATTGCTCCTGAACGATACACCTCCTCAACAACATATGGTCCTTCCCATTTCGAGAGTAATTTCCCTACAAAGAATCTGAGACGGGACCGATACAATAGGACTTTATCCCCAATATTAAACTCTCTTTTGATGATCCTTCTATCATGCCATTTCTTAACTTTTTCTTTAAAGAGTTTAGCATTTTCATAAGCTTCACTTCTCCATTCATCTAGAGAACTTAATTGTAGCAATCTCTTATTACCGGCAAGTTTAGGATCTTTATTTAATTCTCTAACAGCCCAATAAGCTTTGTGTTCTAGTTCTAAAGGTAAATGACAAGCTTTTCCGTAAACCATTTTATAAGGTGACATTCCCATGGGGTTTTTATAAGCAAGTTCTATAAGCCCATAGTGCTTCTTTCAATTTACTAGCCCAATTCTTTCTAGATTTATTAACGGTTTTCTGCAAGATAGATTTAATTTCTCTATTTGATAGTTCTACTTGACCACTACTTTGAGGATGATAAGCGGAAGCAATTCTATGATTAATACCATACCTAGCAAGAGTTTTTCTAAAACCTCCATGAATAAAATGAGAACCTCCATCGGTCATAATATATCTAGGTACTCCAAATCTAGGAAAAATAATATCTAAAAGCATTTTTAAAGAGGTCTCACCATCGGCACTTTTTGTAGGTATGGCTTCCACCCATTTAGTAACATAATCAACAACAACAAGTATATGAGTGTTACCTTTTGAAGAGGGAAAAGGTCCCATGAAGTCAAATCCCCAACAATCAAACGGTTCAATAACAAGAGTATAATTCATAGGCATTTCATTGCGTACGGAGATATTACCAACCCTTTGACATTCATCACAAGATAAAATAAACTTCCTTGCATCTTTGAAGAGAGTTGGCCAATAAAAACCTGATTGTAGAACCTTTTGCGCGGTTCTATCTCCGGCGTGATGTCCTCCATAAGAACTACCATGACATTTACTCAATATCTCTTGTTGTTCGTGTTCGGGAACACACCTTCGCAGAATACCATCCACTCCTTCTTTATATAAGTGTGGGTCATCCCAGAAATAATGCCTCAAGTCATAAAAGAATTTCCTCCTCTGCTGAGCTGAAAAGGTTGGAGGCAAGTACTTGGAAACAATAAAGTTAGCATAATCGGCATACCAAGGATCTGTCTCGCGAGCTCACCTTTATTACAGCCAATTGTTCATTTGGAAAACTATCATTAACAAGAACATGATCATAAGCAATATTTTCCAATCTAGACAAATTATCGGCAACGGGATTATCGGCACCTTTCCTATCTACAATATGTAAATCAAATTCTTGCAAAAGAAGTACCCATCTAATAAGCCTCGGCTTAGCATCTTTCTTTGTCATAAGGTATCTAATTGCAGCATGATCGGTATGAATTGTAACTTTTGAATCAACAATATAAGATCTAAATTTATCACAAGCAAAGACTACGGCTAACAATTCTTTTTCGGTAGTAGCATAATTTCTTTGAGCAGCATCAAGAGTTTTACTAGCATAATGAATAACATTTAATTTTTTATCTACTCGTTGTCCAAGAACAGCGCCTACGAGCAAAATCACTAGCATCACACATAATTTCAAAAGGTAAATTCCAATCAGGAGGTTCAACTATAGGAGCAGTTGTTAAGGCTTTCTTTAGAGTTTCAAAAGCTTCCTTACAATCATCATCAAAAACAAAAGGTACATCTTTTTGAAGAAGATTAGTAAGAGGCTTTGAAATCTTGGAGAAATCTTTAATAAATCTCCTATAAAACCCAACATGACCAAGAACACTACGAATACCTTTAACATCCCTCGGATAGGGCATCTTCTCAATAGCTTCAACTTTAGCTCTATCAACTTCAATACCTCTCTCAGAAATTTTATGTCCCAATACAATTCCTTCATTAACCATTAAGTGGCATTTCTCCCAATTAAGAACAAGGTTAGTTTCTTCACATCTCCGCAAAACTTTATCAAGGTTTCGCAAGCAACTATCAAAAGAATTCCCATAGACGGAAAAATCATCCATGAATACTTCCACAATACTCTCACAAAAGCCATGAAAAATAGCAGACATGCATCTTTGAAAAGTAGCAGGAGCATTACATAAACCAAAAGGCATACGCCTATAAGCATAAGTTCCATAGGGACAAGTAAAAGTGGTTTTCTCTTGATCTTTAGTTTTAACGGCAATTTGTGAAAACCCAGAATAACCATCAAGAAAGCAAAAATGAGTATTTTTAGATAACCTTTCTAACATTTGATCAATAAATGGTAAAGGGTAATGATCTTTCTTAGTAACTTTATTAACTTTTCGATAATCAATGCACATTCTATACCCTACAACTACTCTTTGAGGTATGAGCTCATCATTATCATTAGGCACAACAGTCATTCCTCCTTTCTTAGGGACGCAATGCACAGGACTAACCCATCTACTATCAGCAATAGGATATATAATACCAGCTTCAAGAAGTCGTAATACCTCATTTCTTACCACATCCTTCATCTTAGGAATTAGACGACGGCTGAGGTTCAACAACGGGCTTCGCATCATCTTCCATATTAATGGCATGTTGGCAAATAGAGGGAGAAATCCCCTTCAAGTCATCAAGAGTATAGCCAATAGCACCTCGGTGTTTCTTCAATATTTGCAATAATCTTTCTTCTTCAAACTCTGTAAGCTTAGAACTAATAATAACAGGATATATTTTCTTATCATCAATATGAGCATATTTATGATTATCAAGCAAATGCTTTAAATCAAAAACAGGATCTTCCTTTGGTGGCGGTGTTGTACCCAAGTCTTCCACCGGTAAATCATGCTTGAGAATAGGTTGGCGAAGAAAAATCTCCTCAAGCTCATCTCTTTCTTTCCTAAAAACTTCACTCTCGCTATTCTCCAAATGTTGCTGCAAAGGATTATTAGGAACAAGAACAATAGATGCACACTTGCTCCATTTTAAAATCATTACTAGGCAAATCAGCTTTATAAGGAGTTTTGGTAAATTTAGAGAAGTTAAACTCATAAGATTCACCAGCAAATTTAGTCAAAATTTTCTCTTTCTTGCAATCTATAATAGCTCCACAAGTATTTAGAAAAGGTCTACCAAAAATGATAGGACAATAATCACTAGCAGCAGAACCAAGTACCAAAAAGTCAGCGGGATATTTAATCTTACCACATAGAACTTCCACATCTCGAACAATACCAATTGGAGAAATAGTTTCTCTATTAGCAAGCTGAATAACCACATCAATATCTTCAAGTTCACAAGAATCAATTTCGTGCATAATCTCCGTGTAAAGCTCATAAGGTATAGCACTAACACTTGCACCAATATCACATAAACCATAATAGCAATGATCACCAATTCTAACAAGATAGCATAGGAACACTAGCTTGTTTGGGTTTATTAGGATGTGAAACAATATTAGAAGCATCTTCACGAGAAAATAATATGACCATCCTCTACATTTTCGGTCACAAGATCTTTAACTATTGCAACGACGAGGTTCAACTTTTATTTGTTCTTCGGGTTCTATAGGTTTCTTTTCACTTTTATGAACCGCACTATTTATAACGAGTACTCTTTCATTTTAGCGAGGAAAAGGAGTTTTTTCAATATAAGCTTCAGGAATAACACGATCGGCAGTTTCAACTACAACACACTTATTAATAGATGAATCAATTTTATCTTTATACGGTTCATGATACTTATCAAAATTCTTCTTAGGCAATTCATAATGAGAGGCAAAAGCTTTATAAAGGTTTGCAGCAACTTGAGAATCAAGACCATATGTAGCACTCATATTACGAAATGTATCGGTATCCATAAAAGCTTCAATGCATTTATAATCATAAATTATACCGATTCTCTATCCTTGTCGTTCTCCCAACCTTCGGTATTTTCTTGGATCCGATCAAGAAGGTCCCTTTTAAACTCTTCTTTATTGCGTGTAAATGATCCAGAACAAGAAGTATCCAGCAAGGTCTTGTCTTGAAAAGAAAGTCTTGCATAGAAATTATCAATAATAACATTACCAGGAAGCTCATGAATGGGGCATTTGAGCATTAAAGACTTCAATCTCCCCCAAGCTTGGGCAATACTCTCTCCATCATGAGGCCAGAAATTATATATGCGGTTCCGATCTTTGTGAATTTCACTTGGAGGATAAAATTTGGAATAAAATAAAGGCACAATGTCCTCCCAATCAAGAGAATCACCATTCTTCAGCAATTTATACCAATGCGCCGCTTTACCGGACAGCGATATAGAGAATAGCTTCTTCCTAACTTCATTCATAGCAATACCTGCACATTTGAATAACCCGCATAATTCATGCAAAAACGAGTAAATGATCACCGGGATGGACAGTTCCATCCCCTTCATAGCGGTTATCCATAACATGTTCAATAATTTTCGTAGGTATTTTATATGGTATTACTTCCTCACCTGGCGCCTCATCCACTACCGTTGCGGTAGTAGTAGATTTCCCAAATAGAAATTGAAGAGAAGATCTCTCCATAATGACTTATAGCGACGGGCAGAAATAAAATCAGCACAAACAATAAAGGTTTTCCTTACCAATTCCACTTACCAATAGCGCTTCACTCCCGGCAGCGCCGGAAAATAGTCTTGATGACCCACAAGTATAGGGTGTATCGTAGTACTTCGATAAGTAAGAATGTCGATCCCAACGAGAGCGAAGGTGTTGACAAGCAGTTTCGATGAAGGATTCTTGAAATGCTCACGGACAAGTATTCGGGGTTTTGATGTAACAGATGAATAAAGTACAAGTAAGTAAAATGCGAGAGAAATAATTGCAGCGAGTGGCCCAATCCTTTTTAGCACAAAGGACAAGCCGGTTTGTTTACTTATAATGACCAAATGTTCTCGAGGACACACGGGATTTTAGTCTAGTGCTTTCGCTACATACGGCTGATTAATCTTCATTGTTTTGATAAGTGTTGTGTGGGTGAACCTATGCTAATGTACCGCCCTTCCTAGGACTAATACATACTTGTGATTATACCCCTTGCAAGCATCCGCAACTACAAGAAAGTAATTAAGATAAATCTAACCACAGCCTTAAACTGCGAGATCCTGCGATCCCTCCTGCATCGATATACCAACGGGGGTTTAGGTTTACGTCACTCCGGCAACCCCGCAATTGGCAAACGAGTACAAGATGCATTCCCCTAGGCCCATAAATGGTGAAGTGTCGTGTAGTCGACGTTCACACGACACCACTAGAAGAATAACACCACAACTTAAATATCATAACATTGAATATTACTCAACCATAGTTCACTACTAACATTTAGACTTCACCCATGTCCTCAAGAACTAAACGAACTACTCACGAGACATGATATGGAACATGATCAGAGGTGATATGATGATGAATAACAATCTGAACATAAACCTTGGTTCAATGGTTTCACTCAATAGCATCAATAACAAGTAGAAATCGATACCGGGAGAGTTTCCCCTATCAAACAATCAAGATCAAACCCAAATTGCTACAGCGGTGACGATGTCCAGCGGTGGAGATGGCGGTGATGATGGTGGAGATGATGATGATGGTGATGGAGATGATGTCCAGCTCGATGGCGGTGACGATGGCGTCGATTTCCCCCTCCGGGAGGGAATTTCCCCGGCGGATTCCTGCCCGCCGGAGAGCTCTTTTCTCTCGGTGTTCTCCGCCCCGCGAGAGGCGGCTGTAACCCTTCGTGAGGATTCCTCTGTGGCTTAGGTCTTCGGGACGAAGGGTTTCGCGAAGAAAAGGAGGCGAAAGAGGCTAAGGGGGCCCCACACCACATGGTGGCGCGGCCAGGCCATGGGCCGCGCCGCCCTATGGTGTGGGCCCACCTTGGGTCCACCTGGCTCCCCCGTCTGGCTTCCTTCGTCATCTGGAAAAATAGGATTTTTGGTAAAACTTCCTTCCACGAGTTGATCTTCCGAAATATTGCATCTGACGGTGCTTTTTCCAGCGAGAATCCTGGCTCCGGTGCTCGATCTCCAAATAATCATGAAACATGCAAAATAGATGAAATAACATAAGTATTGTGTCCCAATATGAAATATATCAATGAATAACAGCAAATTATGATATAAAATAGTGATGCAAATTGGACGTATCACTCACTCACTTGTGGTAGACTTTGAGGCAGCCTCCAAACCTTCACAGTCTTGTCAGGAGAAAATCCACAGCCAGGATGCTTCCGGACTTATTTTGCCCACCTAGGGTTTCAAAGTAACCCTAGAGAGCAGGTATCTCGATGAATACAAGGGGGAACAAGATTTGGCTCGGTGTAACTATAGATCAGGGCCTCCTCTATCTTTTCCCCGGAGGGATTCGAGTTTGGGTGGAGGAGGAGGGAGATATGAGGCTTTTGGTGTTTCTATCAATGGAGTATGAGAGAGAGAGCTCAAGAACAGTTTGTAATGTAGTTCCTAAGTGTTCCGAGCTAGGTGAAGGGGTATTTTTATGGTCCCACGAAATCTAGCCCTTGTGACTTGTCCATCTCAGCAAATGGTCGAGGGAGCCGGTCAGCCGGGCCTGGGGCCGGGCCATCCGGCGTAGGGACCGGTCCAACCGGGCCACCGGCTGGACCGTCCGGCCGGGACCGGAACGTGCGACGGGCAAAGACCGAGGCGCGGATCCTTGGCTTACAGTATATGCCCCCCGATGTCACCGGAGTAGGAGCCGACACGCGCCGGGGAGGCCGGTCCACAGGCCAGCGTGGCCGAGCGTGAGGCCGGACCGGCCGGTCCAAACCGGACCATGCGCTGGCTAGCACCGGGTGAAGGTGTTGGTGTTACTGGATCACGCACGGATGGCACCGGTCGAGGGGCCGGTCGGCGCAGGGCCAGCCGGTGCCACGGCCGGTCCAACCGGACCTCAGGCCGGCTAGAGGCTGAACAACATATCTTCATTTTTGTAGAAGTGGGGGGTCTCCCTTTACCTTCTTGTTTCATTGATACACCATTATGCTTATTTGGCTAATATCTGGGAATAATCTGATAGACATGTATTAGTCCGATTACTCTAGCAATGGTGTCATTGTTACCAAAATAATGGATAAGGGTAAAATACCATTATAGCCATAATCATGTATAGGGACAAAACATTATCAATCAAAGCATAAAGTGATATTACAAGTCAAAAACTAAATGATCATAGAGGCTTTAGTTGACTGGTTAGTCATAACATGGTATAAGCATGCGCCAAGTCAACCCAATAAAACATCAAAGGAGAATACCACAATATTATGCTTTTATGATAGAAACAACACATGGTTCTTTTAATGACACATTATGCATTCTAAGCCATTTGAGACAAGTCATGCTACAACAATAAATACCAAGCATATGAGAAGAATAACATCCAACATGACATGCCAAAGTCTATGCCACAGTCTAGACAAGCTTCCTTTTGCATCACTATAGTCATGAAATATTTTACTCGTATCCAACACCAATCAACTTATTTGAAATAACTCTCAGAGATGAAATACATTATGGGACCAGAGAGCTAATCATACATAAATAAAGAATACTAACGAGCTCTGAACATAATTTAAGTGAAAGAACAAGAGCTAAACGAAGTACCAGAAAACTAGAACACTCGTAGAACAATAACAACGAAAACTAGAGCGTTCAATGCAATTAAAACGGAGTGGGTCTTTCTCCAAAACAAATGCGCCGGAATCCAACATATGCTACATCAAACAAAACTAAAAACAAAAATAAAGATAAGTCTCAAACGTATCTATAATTTTTGATGCTCCATGCCTACGAACATAAAAAAATTATTATAGCGCCAGAGAAGAAATAGACAGTACTCTATTCCCGCATATCAAATTGCTTACACAAAGTAGAAAAAATACTGGGTGAATTGTGGCAGGACTGCGTGCACCTGGGAGCATGCTTTTCTGGTACATAATACCCAAAAGCTATTCTTAACATGAAAATAGCATATCAAAGTTCTCTACTCTCAAAAGTGAAACATGGCAGGACGGGGTGCACTGAAAAAGAGATGGAGAATTCAGATTTTGAACAACAGAGAAATTTATTATTTTGGATACCCAGGAAGAAACTGCAGAGTAATAAAAACAAATATGTGATGATGATTTTGCTCTTTTCATAACCTATTAATTCATCAATCGCATACACATAATAATTAATCGAGCAAGTGTTCCTAGACCAGCAAGAGATAATTTTGCATCCTTTGATTACTTCATTAAGTATGGAGCAGAAACCATGTATGGACGTATCTATAGCTTCAGTTAACCAATATATTGTACTTTCATTGAATGTGCAAAAGAAAAATTCCCCAAGAAAGAAGAAAACAAATCATGTGTGCATGTGCACTTTCAAATAAACATTCAGTGTCAGTATCTAAATAGCTGCAATTTCATGGCAATACAAAAAATACAGAATAATTTAAAAAAACAGGCAAATCATATGTAAAACCAAGCATTAGAAAGATCGCACCTGCTCCTAGCTGAATTATATCAGATCTCTCCACTTTCGTCTAAAAAAAGCTTCCAGAAATTAGCTCCGTGAAATAGGTACAAAATGATGCTCGGCTTTTCTTTCACATATTGGTCATGGTAAATGTAATGCATACGTATGGTTTTTCAAATTACTCGTGTAGTCATGTGGGCTTCTGTGAAAATAAAAAAAGACATATAGAGAAGATGGATGCTGAAATCAAATAGACAGCATTCGGTGTCATGGGCTGCAGAAACAACGGGAAGTCGAACAAAGAACGAAGCAGCTAGCTGAGCGACTTCGTCCTTGAGAGATCTTCATGACGATGGCAAGAGGTGTGCGCTTCCCCCGGCAATGGCGATGATGCGAGAAACTACATTGTCTATGTTTCCGGAAACAAAATGCATTTGTTCAAAGAACCTATTTGAATATACTCAAACATAAACATAAGAGTTAACCTGACAGCCTACATATAAATAATGCAGAAAAACTGAAGAAAAAAAAGAATCTCATGGGAGAATATACAGGAACTCACATCTAAATATTATGATCACACTAATGCACGTTGATTCCTTTGCCTACTAAAGGTAGCATCGATCAAGATGATGAAAACAACAAAGCATGGGAGATATAGCTGCAAGAGTAGTTTTCCGTGAACAAACAAGATATCCCCAACTTGCACCATGGTTAATTCCAAAAAGGTCCAACCATTACCAGTTTGAACATTAAAATATGGGCCCATTCCTCCATTAAACTCAATCATCCTTTAGAATACACCTGCACCAAAAACACAGGGTGAAATCAAACAACCAAAAACAAGAAATGTAAAATATAATTGAAGCGAATATAATTGTGCCTAATAGGACTGATGACATGCGTAATTTGAAGGCTGAATCTGAACCGATAAGTTTGTGCAAATCATGGCACTCAATATCTATTAAGATAATATGAACAACGGCTTACCACAACATACATTTTTTCCATGGAAATGAGAACAAAATAAGCGGTTCAAGCACATAATATATGCGGAATCGCTCCATCTCTAATGCATGAACTGCCACAATTTCGTGCTGCACATAAATCACCATCTTCACAAATCAGTTTTTGCCCTTGGGCATTTACTCAAACACCTTTCGTGGACACCTCCAACCTCAAAATAGGTGAGTAAATAAGGAGACGTTGATGGAAGGGGATGTTAAGGCAAGGTAAGAATGGTGCTGCACCTAGGGATTGTGCGAGGACGGCGAGGAAATCCTCCCCATCACGCTGCTTGGACAACCGGGATGACAAATCCATGGCGGCACCTGCCCTGTTCTTCATCTTCCCTGCGCGGTCCTTCAGGTCGAGCTTCTCCTCCTCAGCCATGGCGCTCTTCTTCACGTCGAGCTCCACCTTAGCCATGGCGCCCTCCCTTCCTTGCTCGCTGCTCCATCCATGAAGGGGACTAGCAAATTGGGTGGTGGAGGAGAAGGTACAGGATCTAAGGGGATTCAGGAGAGGGGGCGTGGAGATTGGGTGAGAGACGAGGACAACGAGAACCAATGCCACAGGAAGCTCGGGAGGGGATTGGGGAGAGAGGCCTTGTACGGGTTTGGCCAAAGGCGGCTAGGGTTTCACTTCTTGGGATTCTCCTTTTATACCATTGCAGTAAAAAATAGATGGTCCAGATTCATTAGAGGCAAGATCTACAACTAGTCAAATCTGATTTACCTAGGTGTTCCATGAGGGTGCACCAATTATACCTTTAGATGACTCGTTGGGAGTTAGACTTTCCCGGAATGAGACTCGGTTAACTGGCCGTATTCCGTTCCAATACGATTCTCCAAGCTAAAATAAAAAACAGCATGGGTTTACGTGCGTCCGTTTTCAGTTAAGAACAAAAAAAATTCTACACCAATTTAAATTCAAATTGCTTCGCATTCAAACTTAACTTGGTGTGGGGGCATTTGTTTGACGATATTTTTTGCGAATAGCTTTATCACATTTTGTACATTCGCGAACGGAGCGACAAGTGCCCGCGAAATTATTATTCAAATTACCACGTATATAACATTTGTGCAAAAGAAATATTTTCATGCATAAAACCATTTTTATTATGGGCTAGAGCTTAATTGATCAAGTCTGGCCGTATTTACTTAATTAACTGCCCAGAAGTATAATCGAATCGGCACGTGATTTGGATTCCATCCATCCTACAGCATATACAAATAAGAAAGTAACCGGACTAGACACTTTGTACGGGGTAGTTTCGGAAGCAAATCAATACCCGGCCGGATTACATGTGTCGCGGGAATAGCTAGAGCCTTCTCGCGAAATCTGATGCGTGCAGCTCACGAAGGAGATTTGAGGAGTCAAAGGTGGTCACGTAAGTATTTTCCATGTATACTCTACTTATACCATCTAAAGGCCAGACCCTCTGCCTATATAAACAGCCGCGAGCGACACGCTGGGGGACAGACGAAATCTCCACGCAGAGAGACCATCCCGACGCAAACACCATCTAGCCGAGACCTTGCGAGCTTCTCGTCTGAAGAAAACAGCCACGAACCACACCTACCTCTAGCGCAGGCGGCCGAGAGGAGAAGTCGACTTGGTGTGCGCCGTGAGGAGCACGTGGGCACCGCAAGCTAACAAGCTCGCCGGAGATCGACGAGATCATGCCGGTCGTTTTCGCCAAGGGTGAGAAGCAACGCTAATATTGATGTCTTTTTCTTCCTTGCATCTAGCATGGTGGTACCAGTCTCCCGACCGGTCGAGGCACATCCAACACCGCGGATTGATCGACATGTCGCCATATGATCTTGCCGGATGTGTCTTCAGCTTGGGTTATGCGAACCATCTGCACCGTTGACAGAGGCGCTGTCGATGGGTCGGTGGTCACCGAGCTACGATGGTCCTCCTCTACCACGGACGCTACCTTGGCCATGCCACCGGGTTAGTGCCGTACCCGGCGCACACTCGCGCGTCGCCGTTGGTGGCGGCCATGTTGGTCCCGGCATGCTCGCCGCCATGAACAATTGGTTCCATCGACGGAGACGCTGTTAGCGGCCCTGGCTCGCCATACACGGCGGTTGTCGTCGACACGACAGCGGTCATCATGTCCGTGTTCTTCGATGTCCGACTTTTGAGTTGGACTCGCTCGCTAGCCGTAGCGGACAACGCTGGGTCAGCTTCCGAAACAGCTGCCCGCCGCTGTGAGGCTATGGCTTTCTTCTCGCCGCTGATGTGGCCATGGTCTGCTTCTCGCCTCTTCGCGGGAACGGGCAGAGCTGCTGCTCGCCGTTGTCATCATCGTGAGTTGCCGAAGCCGCCGCCCATCGCTATCGTCGGGTAATCAATGTTGCCTGCGATGCAGTCGCATGGGTTGCCGATGGATGAGCTCAGTGAACCAGCTGGTTTGCTGGTTTGCTTAGCCGGGCATGCACACACGATGTGCTGCATGAGCTAGCAATGAAGCTGGCACTTTGGAGATCCCACGTATGAAGCCATGCACGCAGGGCCGGCTCTGGCCCAGGGAAGAAGTGCGGATGGTCCGGGGCCCAACCAAAACAAGGGCCCATTATTTTTGGGCACAGTACATATATGAAAACGTAGAAGAAGAAAATTTAGACCCATTTAGCATGCATGCAGGCTAAATAGGGCCTATTTATAAAGTTCGCCCTGGGGCCCTCCAAATCCTAGAGCCGGCCCTGCATGCACGTGCATGGTT
>NC_061514.1:181024657-181047027 GCF_022539505.1 Lolium rigidum | reverse complement strand
GGTGAGCCTTCGTGGCTGTAATATCCCACGTTTAGAGACAATCGAGGGGTAGAATTTAGAAAGGGATGTGCATTGCATCGTAAAATCTGGGGAAATTTCGCGCTTTTATTGAAAACTGCATCAAAGGTTGACAAGTTTCTCTCTCGACACCATACAATATTAGGGTTTTGAGAGTGCGATAAACTTGGACCTAACTAAACTCAATTAGGGTTTTCGAGAAGAGAGGGGAACAAATTCCTTCTCAACTTAAGTTGTATGATTGAATTCCAACATGATATGTTTGAATTTCAAATTCAAACCTTAATCAAGAATATTATAATTCAAATATGGATAATTCAATAAACAATTGAATAAATAAGAATATAAGACAATAGAATATATAATTAAATCTCAATAGAGAAAACCTTGAGCTTTATTGATTAACACACAGAATACAAAGTCATTTACAATATCCAAATTGAATTATAATATTACAACACATTACAGAATTGAATAAATGAAAAAGGAAAATAAAATAAATACAAGTATTAACAGAATCCTAAACTAGACAATTAAATCTTCATGATTTGTTTGATTAACACTTGAATGATCTTCACTTGGATCATCCAAATCATCCCTGCAATCAAAGACAATAAACAGAAAGCAAGGTTAAGCCACTTGGCAAGTTAGTCAAATAAAATGAGATTTGGATGGATAATAGCAACTCTGCCGAAGGAACCAGGACAGAAACCAAGTCCCAACCTTGGAGCATGCACAACAGCTCACAAGACTAGCTGCATGCTCTCCACACACACACATACAGCTAGGGGTGAAGCACCCAGGACATGCCTTGCTGTCGAGCAGTAGAGCAAGGAGAGAGGCAGTACATAAGCTTTTCACAAGCAAACCCTAGAGACTCATCGACAGATTCTCCAAAGGGTAAGAACAGCAAGAACAACAAGAACAGGAAGAACAGCCAGAGCTGTTCAACCTCTCCAAAACCAACAGAAATTAATCAAGCACAAGCTAGCTGGAGGAGCAGGACAGGCCGAGCCAACCAACAGAAGCAAAACCTCTACATCAGCACACTTTCTAGGAGCTGGAGTGAGGTATACACATATGATCATGATCAAGCACCTGTTTTGCTCATAGATAAGCATACACATACATCCCAGAAGCAAAGAAGGGTGGAAAACCCAGCTTGTATCATCACTTGGCTATCAAGCCATTTGGTGCTAGCAAACAAGTGACCTAGCTAGAAGGAAATCACCAAGGGAACAATGGTTCTGTCAACATAGTGACATAACCAAAGGAATCCATCATGGATTTATCCCATCTAACCATCCATATTCACCAAGCACCTACAGCTAGATAAGTCATCAAATTATTGGACATTTATCTGTCCAGTATTATCTCAACATCAAATATCCTAGCGGCCCATGGAAGACTACCAGGAATATTGCATAGAAACATCCACTAGAGGTAGGAGTAACCATTTCCAGCAGACCAAGTCTGCTAGGGTCACAACAGCTACCTGATACGCGTGAAGCACACGTCCGTTGGGAACCCCAAGAGGAAGGTGTGATGCGTACAGCAGCAAGTTTTCCCTCAGTAAGAAACCAAGGTTATCGAACCAGTAGGAGTCAAGGATCACATGAAGGTCGTTGGTGATGGAGTGTAGTGCGGCGCAACACCAGGGATTCCGGCGCCAACGTGGAACCTGCACAACACAATCAAAGTACTTTGTCCCAACGTAACAGTGAGGTTGTCAATCTCACCAGCTTGCTGTAAACAAAGAATTAAATGTATAGTGTGGAAGATGATGTTTGTTTGCGAAGAACAGTAAAGAACAGAGTTTGCAGTAGATTGTATTTCAGATGTAAAGGAATGGACCGGGGTCCACAGTTCACTAGTGGTGTCTCTCCGATAAGATAAATAGCATGTTGGGTGAACGAATTACAGTTGGGCAATTGACAAATAGAGAGGGCATAACAATGCACATACATATCACGATGACTACTATGAGATTTAATCAGGGCATTACGACAAAGTACATAGACCGCTATCCAACATGCATCTATGCCTAAAAAATCCACCTTCGGGTTAGCATCCGCACCCCTTCCGATATTAAGTTGCAAACAACGAGACGATTGCATTAAGTATGGTGCGTAATGTAATCAACACAAATATCCTTAGACAAAGCATTGATGTTTTATCCCTAGTGGCAACAAGCACATCCACAACCTTAGAACTTTACATCACTCGTCCTGCATTCAATGGAGGCATGAACCCACTATCGAGCATAAATACTCCCTCTTGGAGTTACAAGTATCAACTTGGCCAGAGCCTCTACTAGCAACGGAGAGCATGCAAGAACATAAACAACACATATATGATAGATTGATAATCAACTTGACATAGTATTCCATATTCATCGGATCCCAACAAACACAACATGTAGCATTACAAATAGATGATCTTGATCATGATAGGCAGCTCACAAGATCTAACATGATAGCACAATGAGGAGAAGACAACCATCTAGCTACTGCTATGGACCCATAGTCCAGGGGTGAACTACTCACACATCAATCCGGAGGCGATCATGGTGATGAAGAGTCCTCTGGGGAGATGATTCCCCTCTCCGGCGAGTGCCGGAGGCGATCTCCTGAATCCCCGAGATGGGATTGGCGGCGGCGGCGTCTCTGGAAGGTTTTCCGTATCGTGGCTCTCGGTACAGGGGTTTTCGCGACGAAGGCTATAAGTAGGCGGAAGGGCAGAGTCGGAGGGCTGACGAGGGGCCCACACCATAGGGCGGCGCAGGCCCCCCTTTGGCCGCGCGGCCCTATGGTGGCGGCGCCTCGTCGCCCCACTTCGTAACCCCTTCGGTCTTCTGGAAGCTCCGTGGAAAAATAAGACCCTGGGCGTTGATTTCGTCCAATTCCGAGAATATTTCCTTTGTAGGATTTCTGAAACCAAAAACAGCAGAAAACAAGAATCGGCTCTTCGGCATCTCGTCAATAGGTTAGTGCCGGAAAATGCATAATAATGACGTAAAGTGTATATAAAACATGTGAGTATCATCATAAAAGTAGCATGGAACATAAGAAATTATAGATACGTTTGAGACGTATCAAGCATCCCCAAGCTTAGTTCCTACTCGCCTCGAGTAGGTAAACGATAACAAGGATAAGTTCTGAAGTGACATGCTATCATAATCTTTATCAATACTATTGTAAAGCATATGAGATGAATGCGGTGATTCGAAGCAATGGTAAAGACAATGAATAAACAACTCGAATCATATAGCAAAGACTTTTCATGAATAGTACTTTCAAGACAAGCATCAATAAGACTTGCATAAGAGTTAACTCATAAAGCAATATATTCTTAGTAGAAAGCTTTGAAGCAACACAAAGGAAGATATAAGTTTCAGCGGTTGCTTTCAACTTCAACATGTATATCTCATGGATAATTATCAACACAAAATAATATAACAAGTGCAATAGGTAAACATGTAAGAATCAATGCACATAGTTGACACAAGTGTTTGCTTCTAAGATAGAAAGAAGTAGGTAAACTGACTCAACATAAAGTAAAAGATAGGCCCTTCGCAGAGGAAGCATGGATTACTATTTTTGTGCTAGAGCTTTTCATTTTGAAAACATAGAAGCAATTTTGTCAATGGTAGTAATAAATCATATGTGTTATGTATAAGACATCCTATAAGTTGCAAGTCTCATGCATAGATTACCAATAGTGCTCGCACCTTATACTAATTAGCTTGGATTTACATGGATTATCATTGCATAACATATGTTTCAACCAAGTGTCACAAAGGGGTACCTCTATGCCGCCTGTACAAAGGTCCAAGGAGATAGATCGCATTTGATTTCTCGTTTTTGATAGATCTCAACTTAGGACATCCATATCGGGATAACATAGACAACGAGATAATGGACTCCTCTTTAATGATTAAGCATTCAACAACGGATAATATTCTCATAAGAGATTGAGGATTGATGTCCAAACTGAAACTTCCACCATGATTCATGGCTTTAGTTAGCGGCCCAATGTTCTTCTCTAACAATATGCATACTCAAACCATTTGATCATGATAAATCACCCTTACTTCAGACAAGACGAACATGCATAGCAACTCACATGATATTCAACAAAGGTGTAATAGTTGGTGGCGTCCCCGAAACATGGTTACCGCTCAACAAGCAACTTATAAGAAATAAGACACATAAGCTACATATTCAATACCACAATAGTTTTTAAGGCTATTTTCCCATGAGCTATGTATTGCAAAGACAAGGAATGAAATTTTAAAGGTAGCACTCAAGTAATTTACTTTGGAATGGCAGAGAAATACAGTGTAGTAGGTAGGTATGGTGGACACAAATGGCATAGTTTTTGGCTCAAGGATTTGGATGCACGAGAAGTATTCCCTCTCAGTACAAGGCTTAGGCTAGCAAGGTTGTTTGAAGCAAACTCAAGTATGAACCGGCACAACAAAACTTACATAAGAACATATTGCAAGCATTATAAGACTCTACACTGTCTTCCTTGTTGTTCAAACACTTCACCAAAAAATATCTAGACTTTAGAGAGACCAATCATGCAAACCAAATTTCAACAAGCTCTATGGTAGTTCTTCATTAATAGGTGCAAAGTACATGATGCAAGAGCTTAAACATGATCTATTTGAACACAACAATTGCCAAGTATCAAATTATTCAAGACAATATATCAATTACCACATGAAGCATTTTCTGTTTCCAACCATATAACAATGATTGAAGCAGTTTCAACCTTCGCCATGAACATTAAAAGTAAAACTAAGAACACAAGTGTTCAAATGAAAAAGCGGAGCGTGTCTCTCTCCCACATAAGCATGAATTTATTCAGAGAATGAAAATAACAAAACAAAAATAAAAGCACATAGACGCTCCAAGTAAAGTACATAAGATGTGACGGAATAAAAATATAGTTTCACTAGAGGTGACCTGATAAGTTGTTGATGAAGAAGGGGATGCCTTGGGCATCCCCAAGCTTAGATGCTTGAGTCTTCTTGAAATATGCAGGGATGAACGACGGGGGCATCCCCAAGCTTATACTTTTCACTCTTCTTGATCATATTGTATCATCCTCCTCTCTTGATCCTTGAAAACTTCCTCCACACCAAACTCAAAACAAACTCATTAGAGGGTTAGTGCATAATCAAAAATTCACATATTCAGAGGTGACATAATCATTCTTAACACTTCTGGACATTGCACAAGTACTGAAAGTTAATGGAACAAAGAAATCCATCCAACATAGAAAAAGAGGCAATGCGAAATAAAAGGCAGAATCTGTCAAAACAGAACAGTCCGTAAAGACGAATTTTCCTAGGGCACTTAACTTGCTCAGATGAAAAAGCTCAAATCGAATGAAAGTTGCGTACATATCTGAGGATCACGCACGTAAATTGGCAGATTTTTCTGAGTTACCTACAGACGGGGCTGCTAAATTTCGTGACAGCAAGAAATCTGTTTCTGCGCAGTAATCCAAATCTAGTATCAACCCTACTATCAAAGACTTTACTTGCACAACAATGCAATAAAATAAAGATAAGGAGAGGTTGCTACAGTAGTAACAACTTCAAAGACTCAAATATAAAACAAAAGTGCAGAAGTAAAATAATGGGTTGTCTCCCATAAGCGCTTTTCTTAACGCCTTCGCCTAGGCGCGAAAAGTGTGAATCAAGTACTATCAAGAGATGAAGCATCAACAGAGGGGTTTGGAGTTTTCTCAACTATGCATTGTATCTTATCTATGTAAGTTTCAGAGGCCCCTTTTTCATTACTCTTAGGCTTGCTATTCTCATCAAACAAATTTTCAGGAACAAGCCAAGCATAGTTATTTTCTAGAGTTTCATGCATTCCTAGGAGCTTACTAGGTATTGGTACTTTAATATCCCCACCATCATTAACATTATTAGTGTACTTTATTCTATCCATGTCTATCTTTTCAAGTGTTCTTGCAAAATCGGTGGAAAGACCAAGCCTCTTGTGCTTAATAAAAACTTTTCTAGCTTCTTTAGCTATATCACCAAATTCTCTAAGAAGGACATCTAAAACAAAATTTCTCTTTTCTCCCATTTTCATATCAGAGAGTGTAAGAAACATATGTTGAATTATAGGATTGAGATTAACAAATCTAGTTTCCAACATGTGTATTAAACAGGCAGTAGCACTTTCATAAGTAGGAGCAGCTTATACCAAGGGTGTATCTTCAAAATCTTCATCCATACTAACATGGGTGAAAAATGCTTCTATATTATCTCTTCCAATGATAGACCCTCGTCCTACCGGTATGTCTTTCAGAGTGAACTTAGGAGGAAACATGATGAAATAAACAAAAGGTAAATAAAGTAAATGCAAGTAACTAATTTTTTTGTGTTTTTAATATAGAGAACGCAAACAAGACAGTAAATAAAGTAAAACTAGTAACTAATTTTTTTGTATTTTTGATATAGAGAACAAACAAAGCAATAAATAAAATAAAGTAAAGCAAGACAAAAACAAAGTAAAGAGATTGGATGTGGGAGATTCCCCTTGCAGCGTGTATTGATCTCCCCGGCAACGGCGCCAGAAAAGAGCTTGATACGCGTGAAGCACACGTCCGTTGGGAATCCCAAGAGGAAGGTGTGATGCGTACAGCAGCAAGTTTTCCCTCAGTAAGAAACCAAGGTTATCGAACCAGTAGGAGTCAAGGATCACATGAAGGTCGTTGGTGATGGAGTGTAGTGCGACGCAACACCAGGGATTCCGGCGCCAACGTGGAACCTGCACAACACAATCAAAGTACTTTGCCCCAACGTAACAGTGAGGTTGTCAATCTCACCAGCTTGCTGTAAACAAAGGATTAAATGTATAGTGTGGAAGATGATGTTTGTTTGCGAAGAACAGTAAAGAACAGAGTTTGCAGTAGATTGTATTTCAGATGTAAAAGAATGGACCGGGGTCCACAGTTCACTAGTGGTGTCTCTCCGATAAGATAAATAGCATGTTGGGTGAACGAATTACAGTTGGGCAATTGACAAATAGAGAGGGCATAACAATGCACATACATATCACGATGACTACTATGAGATTTAATCAGGGCATTACGACAAAGTACATAGACCGTTATCCAGCATGCATCTATGCCTAAAAAATCCACCTTCGGGTTAGCATCCGCACCCCTTCCAGTATTAAGTTGCAAACAACAGACGATTGCATTAAGTATGGTGCGTAATGTAATCAACACAAATATCCTTAGACAAAGCATTGATGTTTTATCCCTAGTGGCAACAGCACATCCACAACCTTAGAACTTTCTGTCACTTTCCAAGATTCAATGGAGGCATGAACCCACTATCGAGCATAAATACTCCCTCTTGGAGTTACAAGTATCAACTTGGCCAGAGCCTCTACTAGCAACGGAGAGCATGCAAGAACATAAACAACACATATATGATAGATTGATAATCAACTTGACATAGTATTCCATATTCATCGGATCCCAACAAACACAACATGTAGCATTACAAATAGATGATCTTGATCATGATAGGCAGCTCACAAGATCTAACATGATAGCACAATGAGGAGAAGACAACCATCTAGCTACTGCTATGGACCCATAGTCCAGGGGTGAACTACTCACACATCAATCCGGAGGCGATCATGGTGATGAAGAGTCCTCCGGGAGATGATTCCCCTCTCCGGCAGGGTGCCGGAGGCGATCTCCTGAATCCCCCGAGATGGGATTGGCGGCGGCGGCGTCTCTGGAAGGTTTTCCGTATCGTGGCTCTCGGTACAGGGGTTTTCGCGACGAAGGCTATAAGTAGGTGGAAGGGCAGAGTCGGAGGGCTGACGAGGGCCCCACACCATAGGGCGGCGTGGGCCCCCCTTTGGCCGCGCGGCCCTATGGTGGCGGCGCCTCGTCGCCCCACTTCGTAACCCCTTCGGTCTTCTGGAAGCTCCATGGAAAAATAAGACCCTGGGCGTTGATTTCGTCCAATTCCGAGAATATTTCCTTTGTAGGATTTCTGAAACCAAAAACAACAGAGAACAGCAACTGGCTCTTCGGCATCTCGTCAATAGGTTAGTGCCGGAAAATGCATAATAATGACGTAAAGTGTATATAAAACATGTGAGTATCATCATAAAAGTAGCATGGAACATAAGAAATTATAGATACGTTTGAGACGTATCAAGCATCCCCAAGCTTAGTTCCTACTCGCCCTCGAGTAGGTAAACGATAACAAGGATAATTTAACAAAACGGCGTCTACGGCCGCGACTTGGTCGGTTGGACCGAGCCCAACGGGCTGGTCCAACCTAACCAGCACGGGCCACCTGACAGGTGGGGCCCAAGGGAATTTTGGTCATTTCAAAAATGACCATTTAACTAAATCTTTCACAGAATTTTATAAAATAAACAAAACTCTAAAAAAATAGAGAAAAATATGCAAACCACTTAAAATTTTCTTCTCTATCCAAATAAAATATGAGATAGAATTTTTGAGACAATTAAAAATTGAGTCATTATTAAATGCAAGAAATGAATATTTAAATCATTAAAAATCACACTTTATATTTTTAATGATAAAATAAGTCCATAAATCCTTTTGGACTTAAAAACACCTTGGCAATATTCCAAGGTAGTAATTTACTCTTAAGGAGTGATACGTCCCAAACGTATCTATAATTTCTTATGTTCCATGCTACTTTTATGATGATACTCACATGTTTAATACACATTATATGTCATTATTATGCATTTTCCGACACTAACCTATTGACGAGATGCCGAAGAGCTAGTTGCTGTTTTCTGCTGTTTTTGGTTTCAGAAATCCTAGTAAGGAAATATTCTCGGAATTGGACGAAATCAACGCCCAGGGGCCTATTTTTCCACGAAGCTTCCAGAAGACCGGAGGAGATACGAAGTGGGGCCACAGGGCGCCGCCACACTAGGGTGGCGCGGCCTAGAGGGGGCCCGCGCGGCCCTAGCGTGTGGAGCCCCCGTGACGCCTCCTGACCTGCCCTTCCGTCTACTTAAAGCCTTCGTCGCGAAACCCCCAGTACCGAGAGCCACGATACAGAAAACCTTCCAGAGACGCCGCCGCCGCCAATCCCATCTCGGGGGATTCAGGAGATCGCCTTCGGCACCCTGCCGGAGAGGGGAATCATCTCCCGGAGGTCTCTTCATCGCCATGATCGCCTCCGGATCGATGTGTGAGTAGTCCACCCCTGGACTATGGGTCCATAGCAGTAGCTAGATGGTTGTCTTCTCCTCATTGTGCTATCATGTTAGATCTTGTGAGCTGCCTATCATGATCAAGATCATCTATTTGTAATGCTACATGTTGTGTTTGTTGGGATCCGATGAATATTGAATACTATGTCAAGTTGATTATCAATCTATCATATATGTTGTTTATGTTCTTGCATGCTCTCCGTTGCTAGTAGAGGCTCTGGCCAAGTTGATACTTTTGACTCCAAGAGGGAGTATTTATGCTCGATAGTGGATTCATGCCTCCATTAAATCTGGGACAGTGACAGAAAGTTCTAAGGTTGTGGATGTGCTGTTGCCACTAGGGATAAAACATTGATGCTTTGTCTAAGGATATTTGTGTTGATTACATTACGAACCATACTTAATGCAATTGTCCGTTGTTTGCAACTTAATACCGAGGGGGTTCGGATGATAACCTGAAGGTGGACTTTTTAGGCATAGATGCATGCTGGATAGTGGTCTATGTACTTTGTCGTAATGACCTGATTAAATCTCATAGTACTCATCATGATATATGTATGTGCATTGTTATGCCTTCTTTATTTGTCAATTGCCCAACTGTAATTTGTTCACCCAACATATGTTTATCTTATGGGAGAGACACCACTAGTGAACTGTGGACCCCGGTCCAATTCTTTACATCTGAAATACAATCTACCGCAATTGTTCTTTACTGTTCTTCGCAAACAAACATCATCATCCACACTATACATCTAATCCTTTGTTTACAGCAAGCCGGTGAGATTGACAACCTCACTGTTACGTTGGGGCAAAGTACTTTGATTGTGTTGTGCAGGTTCCACATTGGCGCCGGAATCCCTGGTGTTGCGCCGCACTACACTCCACCACCAACAACCTTCACGTGTTCCTTGAGTCCTACTGGTTCGATAACCTTGGTTTCTTACTGAGGGAAACTTACTGCTGTGCGCATCACATCTTCCTCTTGGGGTTCCCAACGGACGTGTCAACTACACGCAGCAAGGAGTCATCTTAAAATTGTTCTTAGTAATCACCTCTGACATAAAATGATAAAACACCGGGAAGGGGGGAACAAAACCCTAAAAACTGAAAGCATGCATAATTGCTTCTTTAACCATTGCCCTTATCGGACAATGATGCTATCTTTCAGCAACAGCGGACAAGGGTCAGTCCACACCATCGAACTGCAACACTTTGCAGTCTTCAGGCAAGTTCATCGCTTGCTCATGTCATTTGAGTATTTTTACCAAATTACTTGCAAAGTACTATACTTATCACTCTTGCATAAAAAGCAAAAATGTTATTTTCATAACTATGAATATGACTATGTGGTGGGCAATGGAACCATGGTATGTGTTGATATGGTGAAGGTTCCATTGCAAGGGTTTATATCCATCTAGGATTAAACAACAAATGTCGTCCAGTGATTCTTGTGCCGTAAAACTCGTGTTAACCATAAGATCTGGAGTGGGACGGAATAGTCAGTTGTACTTCCACCTCTCGTTCATCAACGGATGCGCTTACCGTAGACACTTGAATCCCGAGGGACAAGCGGTAAGGTGGGTAATGTTGGAGATATGCGCAAGAGGCAATAATAAAAGTGGTTATTATATATCTTTGTGTTTATGATAAATGTTTATATACCATGCTATAATTGTATTAACCGAAACATTGATACATGTGTGATATGTAAACAACAATGAGTCCCTAGTAAGCCTCTTAACTAGCTTGTTGATTAATAGATGATTAGTTTGATAATCATGAACATTGGATGTTATTAATAACAAGGTTATATCATTATATGAATGATGTAATGGACACACCCAATTAAGCATAGCATAAGATCACGTCATTAAGTTATTTGCTATAAGCTTTCGATACATAGTTACCTAGTCCTTTCGACCATGAGATCATGTAAATCACTTATACCGGAAAGGTACTTTGATTACATCAAATGCCACTGCGTAAATGGGTGGTTATAAAGGTGGGATTAAGTATCCGGAAAGTATGAGTTGAGGCATATGGATCAACAGTGGGATTTGTCCATCCCGATGACGGATAGATATACTCTGGGCCCTCTCGGCAAGCATATGAATAAGTTCATAAGAGACCACATACCACGGTACGAGTAAAGAGTACTTGTCAGGAGACGAGGTTGAACAAGGTATAGAGTGATACCGATGATCAAACCTCATACAAGTAAAATATCGCGTGAGAAAGGGAATTGGTATCGTATGTGAATGGTTCATTCGATCACTAAGTCATCCTTGAATATGTGGGAGCCATTATGGATCTCCAGATCCCGCTATTGGTTATTGGTCGGAGAGAGTTCTCACCCATGTCCACATAGTTCACGAACCGTAGGGTGACACACTTAAGGTTTGATGTTGTAATAGTAGAACTTGAATATGGAATGGAGTTCTAAGTATTGTTCGAAGTCTCGGATGGGATCCCGGACATCACGAGGAGTTCTGGAATGGTCCGGAGAATAAGATTCATATATAGGAAGTCATTTTATAAGTTTGAAAATGATCCGGTGCATTTATGGAAGGTTCTAGAAGGTTCTAGAAAAGTCCGGAAGAAATCACTTTGGAAGGTGGAGTCCCGGAGGGACTCCACCACCCATGGCCGGCCAACCCTAGAGGGGGGAGTCCAAGGTGGACTCCACCTAAGGGGGCCGGCCGCCCCCCCTCATGGAAGGGTGGGAATCCCACTTGGGTGGGAGTCCCACCTTGGGTAGGTTTCCCTACAACATGGAAGGTTTTGGGTTGGGGTCTTATTCGAAGACTTGTAGTCCAACACTTGGGGGTTCCACCTATATAATGAGGGGCCAAGGGGAGGGGGCCGGCCACCACAAGCCAATAGCTTGGCCGCACCCCATAGTGGCCGGCCACCCCCTCTCCCAAACCCTAGCCGCCCCACCTCCTCCACCTCTCCCGCAATGCTTAGCGAAGCTCAGATCTCCATCGACACCGCCACCACGCCGTCGTGCTGCCGGATTCAAGGAGGAGCTACTACTTCCGCCGCCCGCTGGAACGGGGAGAAGGACGTCGTCTTCATCAACACCGAACGTGTGACCGAGTACGGAGGTGCTGCCCGATTGTGGCACCGTCAAGATCTTCTACGCGCTTTTGAAAGCGGCAAGTGAACGTCTACCGCAGCAACGAGAGCCTCCTCTTGTAGGCTTGGGAAATCTTCAAGGGTTAGTCTCGTTCATCCCCTCGTTGCTACCGTCTTCTAGATTGCATCTTGGCTTGGATTGCATTCTCGCGGTAGGAAAATTTTTGTTTTCTATGCTACGAATCCCTACAGTGGTATCAGAGCCGTGTCTATGCATAGATGGTTGCACGAGTAGAACACAATGGTTTTGTGGGCGTTGATGCTTATGTTGTCTTTAGTTTGAGTACTTTGCATCTTTGTGGCATAGTGGGATGAAGCGGCTCGGGCTAACTTTACATGACCGCGTTCATGAGATTTGCTCCACGCTCGACATGCAACTTGTATTGCATAAGTGGCTTTGCGGGTGTCTGTCTCTCCTACTATAGTGAAGATTCAATTTACTCTTCTATTGACAACACTAGTATCACCGTTGTGGTTCATGTTCGTAGGTAGATTAGATCTTACTCGAAAACCCTAAACCACGTAAAATATGCAAACCAAATTAGAGACGTCTAACTTGTTTTTGCAGGGGTTTGGTGATGTGATATGGCCATAATGTGATGATGAATGTGTATGAGATGATCATTATTGTATTGTGGCAACCGGCGAGAGCCTTATGGTTGTCTTTAAAATTCATGTTGAGTAGTATTTCAAAGAAGTTGTAATAGTTGCTACATGGGAGAACAATCATGAAGACGGCGCCATTGACCTTGACGCTACGCCGACGATGATGGAGATCATGACCGTTGATGATGGAGATCATGTCCGTGCTTTGGAGATGAAGATCAAAGGCGCAAAGACAAAAGGGCCATATCATATCACATATGAACTGCATGTGATGTTAATCCTTTTATGCATCTTATTTTGCTTAGATCGCGACGGTAGCATTATAAGATGATCCCTCTCACTAAAATATCAAGATAATAAAGTGTTCATCCTTAGTAGCACCGTTGCCAAGACTTGTCGTTTCGAAGCATCTCGTGATGATCGGGTGTGATAGAATCAACAAGTGCATACAACGGGTGTAAGCCAGTTTTGCACATGCGGATACTAAGGTGGCCTTGACGAGCCTAGCATGTACAGACATGGTCTCGGAACACGTGATACCGAAAGGTAGAGCATGAATCATATGATTGATATGATGAACACTTTGAGTGTTCGCCATTGAAATTACATCTTTTCTCGTGATGATCGGACTTGATGTAGTGGATTTGGTTCGTGTGATCACTAAGACAATGCGAGGGATATTGTTTTGAGTGGGAGTTCACCTAGATTTTTTAATTTTGTTGAATTAAAATATGAACTCAATTTGTCATAAACATTAGTCTAAACTACTGCAAATATATGTTGTAGATATGGTGTCCCCAATCAATTTTAACCAGTTCCTAGAGAAAGAAAAGCTTAAGAGCAACGGTAGCAACTTCACCGACTGGTTCCGTCATGTGAGGATCTTCCTCGCTGGCGGAAATCTGCAATATGTGCTTGATGCACCGCTAGGTGACCCTCCTGCGAAACCGAAACCGATGAAGTAAAGAATGTTTACGAGACTCGGAAAACTCGGTACTCTCAAGTTCGAGTGTGCCATCCTATGCGATCCGGAAGCCGATCTTCAAAAACGTTTTGAGCACCACGATCCTCATGAGTTGGTCAATGAGCTGAAAGCTATCTTTGAAACTCATGCGGCCGTGGAATGCTATGAAGCATCGAAACACTTTTTCAGCTGCATGATGGAAGAAGGCAGCTCCGTTAGTGAGCACATGCTCGCCATGACCGGGCATGCGAAGAAACTCAGTGATCTGGGAATAGTGATTCCTAACAGACTGGGGATTAGTCGTGTCCTTCAATCACCGCCACCTAGTTACAAGAACTTTGTGATGAACTACAATACGCAGAACATGAACAAAGAGTTACCTGAACTCTTTGCCATGCTGAAATCTGCTGAGATTGAGATCAAGAAAGAGCACCAAGTGTTGATGGTCAACAAGACCACCAGTTTCAAGAAACAGGGCAAGTCTAAGGGAAAATTTAAGAAGAGTGGCAAGAAAGCTGCCACGCCTCCTGTGAAACCTAAGACCGGCCCTAAGCCCGATGCTTGAGTGCTATTACCGCAAGGAGAAGGGACACCTGGAAGCGTAATTGCTCCAAGTATTTGGCGGATCCGAAGAGCGGCCTTGTCAAGAAGAAGAAAGAAGGTATATCCGATATACATGTTATAGATGTTTATCTTACTGGTTCTCGTACTAGTACCTGGGTATTTGATACTGGTTCGGTTGCTCATATTTGTAACTCGAAACAGGAACTAAAGAATAAACGAAGACTATTGAAGGATGAAGTGACAATGCGCGTTGGAAATGGATCCAAAGTCGATGTGATCGCTGTCGGCACACTTCCTCTACATCTACCTTCGGGATTAGTTTTAAGCCTCAATAATTGTTATTTTGTACCCGCGTTGAGCATGAACATTATATCTGGATCTTGTTTAATGCAAGACGGTTATTCATTCAAGACTGAGAATAATGGTTGTTCTATTTTTATGAATAATATCTTTTATGGTCGAGCACCTAAAAAGAATGGCTTATTTCTGTTAGATCTCGATAGTAGTGATACACATATACATAACATTGATGCTAAGCGAATTAAATTGAATGATAATTCTACTTATATGTGGCACTGTCGTCTTAGTCATATTGGAGTGAAACGCATGAAGAAACTCCATACCGATGGATTACTTGAATCACTTGACTTTGAGTCACTTGATAGATGCGAAGCATGTCTAATGGAAAAAATGACTAAGACTCCATTCTCTGGTATTATGGAGCGAGCTACTGACTTGTTGGAAATGATACATACCGATGTGTGCGGACCAATGAGTGTAGCATCGCGCGGTGGTTATCGTTATGTTCTAACCTTCACAGATGATCTGAGTAGATATGGGTATATCTATTTCATGAAACATAAATCCGAAACTTTCGAGAAGTTTAAGGAATTCCAAAGTGAAGTAGAAAATCAACGTAACAAGAAGATTATAATTCTACGATCTGATCGCGGAGGTGAATATCTGAGTTATGAGTTTGGCATGCATTTAAAGAAATGCGGAATACTTTCACAATTGACACCGCCGGGAACACCTCAATGAAACGGTGTGTCCGAACATCGTAATCGAACTCTCTTAGATATGGTTCGTTCTACGATGTATCTTACTGATTTGCCTTTATCATTTTAGAGTTATGCATTAGAGACAGCCGCATTCACTTTAAATAGAGCACCATCAAAATCCGTTGAAACGACACCGTATGAATTATGGTTTAATAAGAAACCTAAGCTGTCGTTCCTTAAAGTTTGGGGTTGCGAAGCCTATGTAAAAAAGTTACAACCGGACAAGCTAGAACCCAAAGCGGAGAAATGCGTCTTCATAGGATACCCTAAAGAAACTATAGGGTACACTTTCTATCATAGATCCGAAGGCAAAATCTTTGTTGCTAAGAACGGAACCTTTCTTGAGAAAGAATTTCTCACTAAAGAAGTGACTGGAAGAAAAGTAGAACTCGATGAGATTGATGAATCTTCACTTGTTGATCAGAGTAGCGCAGTACCGGAAGTTGTTCCTGTGCCGCCTACACCGGCAATAGAGGAAGCTAATGATAATGATCATGAAACTTTGAATGAGATAGCTACTGAACCTCGCAGATCGACAAGGGAACGTGCCACTCCTGATTGGTATGATCCTTGTCTAAATGTCATGATTGTGGACAACAATGATGAAGATGATGAGCCCAGATTCCAAGAAATGGCAAGAAGCCATGAAATTCGAAATGGGATCCATGTATGATAACAAAGTGAGGACTTTGGTAGGCTTACCTGATAGCCGCAAGGCTGTCGAGAATAAATGGATCTTCAAGAGAAAAACAGATGCTGATGGTAATATTACTGTCTATAAAGCTCGACTTGTCGCAAAGGGTTTCCGACAAATTCAAGGTGTTGATGCTGGCGTGTAGTTGACACGTCCGTTGGGAACCCCAAGAGGAAGGTGTGATGCGCACAACAGTAAGTTTCCCTCAATAAGAAACCAAGGTTATCGAACCAGTAGGAGTCAAGGAACACGTGAAGGTTGTTGGTGGCGGAGTGTAGTGCGGCGCAACACCAGGGATTCCAGCGCCAACGTGGAATCTGCACAACACAATCAAAGTACTTTGCCCCAACGTAACAGTGAGGTTGTCAATCTCACCGGCTTGCTGTAAACAAAGGATTAGATGTATAGTGTGGATGATGATGGTTGTTTGCGAAGAACGAGTAACGAACAATTGCGAGTAGATTGTATTTCGGATGTAAAGAATGGACCGGGTCCACAGTTCACTAGTGGTGTCCGATGACCCACAAGTATAGGGGGTGTATCGTAGTATCTTCGATAAGTAAGAATGTCGATCCCAACGAGGAGCAGAAGGTGTTGACAAGCGGTTTCGATGAAGGATTCACTGTAAATGCTCACGGACAAGTATTCGGGGGTTTCGATGTAACAGATGAATAAAGTACGAGTAAGTAAAGTGCGAGAGTAATAATTGCAGCGAGTGGCCCAATCCTTTTTAGCACAAAGGACAAGCCGGTTTATTTACTTATAATGACCAAACGTTCTCAAGGACACACGGGATTTTAGTCTAGTGCTTTCGCTACATACGGCTAATTAATCTTCATTGTTTTGATAAGTGTTGTGTGGGTGAACCTATGCTAATGTACCGCCCTTCCTAGGACTAATACATACTTGTGATTATACCCCTTGCAAGCATCCGCAACTACAAGAAAGTAATTAAGATAAATCTAACCACAGACCTTAAACTCGAGATCCTACTATCCCTCCCGCATCGATATACCAACGGGGGCTCGGGTTTCGTCACTCCGGCAAACCCGCAATTGGCAAACGAGTACAAGATGCATTCCCCTAGGCCCATAAAGGTGAAGTGTCGTGTAGTCGACGTTCACACGACACCACTAGAAGAATAAAACCACAACTTAAATATAATAACATTGAATATTACTCAACCATACTTCACTACTAACATTTAGACTTCACCCATGTCCTCAAGAACTAAACGAACTACTCACGAGACATCATATGGAACATGATCAGAGGTGATATGATGATGAATAACAATCTGAACATAAACCTTGGTTCAACGGTTTCACTCAATAGCATCAATAACAAGTAGAAATCAACACCGGGAGAGTTTCCCCTATCAAACAAACAAGATCAAACCCCAAATTGTTATAGCGGTGACGAGGTGCAGCGGTGGAGACGGCGGTGATGATGATGAAGATGATGGTGATGGTGATGGAGATGATGTCCAGTGATACATCCAAAACGTATCCACTTTCCCGAACACTTTTGCTATTGTTTTGCCTCTAATTTGTGTATTTTGGATACAACTAACACGGACTAACGCTGTTTTCAGCAGAACTGTTCTGGTGTCTCGTTTTTGTGTAGAAATCCAACTTTCAGGAAAAACCTCGGAATTTATACAGAAGGCCCTATTTTCCCAGAATACTCACGGAGCCGAAGGGCAAGTCGGGTGGAGGCCCGAGGGCCCCACACCCTAGGCGGCGCGGCCCAGAGGGGGCGCGCGGCCCTAGCGTGTGGCCCCTCGGCAGGCCTCCGACGCCCTCCTTCGGACTACTTATCGCCCTCGACCTAAAAACGCACGGAGAGAAGTCGAAGTCGCCAGAAACCCTCCAGAACGCCGCCACATCGCGAAACTCCGTCTCGGGAGCCAGAAGTCTCCGTTTTGGCACTCCGCCGGGACGGGGAATTGGAGGAGATCATCGCTATCATCACCACCGACTCCTCTCCATCGACCAGCCATGTTTCCCCCATCCATGTGTGAGTAATTCCCCCGCTGTAGGCTGAAGGGGATGGTAGGGATTGGATGAGATTGGTCATGTAATAGTATAAGATTGTTAGGGCATAGTGCCTAGTGTCCGTAATTGGTACTTTGATGATATTGTTGCAACTTGTTATGCTTAATGCTTGTCACTAGGGCCCGAGTGCCATGATCTCAGATCTGAACATGTTATTATTTCATCATGATATTCATTGTTTATGGTCTTACCTGCAAGTTGTATACACATGTCGCTGTCCGGAACCAATGGCCCCGAAGTGACGAAATCGGGACAACCGGAGGGGATGGTAGTGATGTGAGGATCACATGTGTTCACGGAGTGTTAATGCTTTGCTCCGGTACTCTATTAAAAGGAGTACCTTAATATCCGATAGATTCCCTTGAGGCCCGGCTGCCACCGGCTGGTAGGACAAAAGATGTTGTGCAAGTTTCTCATTGCGAGCACGTACGACTATAATTGGAACACATACCTATTGATTGCTTTGTACTTAGACACCGTTTTATTATTATCTGCAAATGCCCTGCTTGATTGTTACATGAGTTTCTCTCATCCATGCAACGCCCGTTATCCGTCCCGTGCCTACAGTATTTTAATCCTGATGTTTACTATAATCACTACTGCCGTATCTCGTTACTCTGCTGCTCGTTATTTCACTCATCGCTATCGCTATAAAATTGTTACTACTCGATAAACTCTTGCGAGCAAGTCTGTTTCCAGTGTGCAGCTGAATTGACAACTCCGTCGTTAAGGCTTTCAAGTATTCTTTGTCTCCCCTTGTGTCGAATCAATAAATTGGGTTTTACTTCCCGCGAAGACCGTTGCGATCCCCTATACTTGTGGGTCATCAAGACTATTTTCACGGCGCCGTTGCCGGGAGCATAGCTTTATTTGGAAGTTCACTTGGATTGATATTGTTCGCTGCAAATTCTCCATCATGGGTAAAACTCGCGATCCTAAAGTCGCCATATTACCATCCACTACAAGAAAAGGTACAACTCCGAGTACCTCGCTACTCTTGATTCACCATCCGTGATAAGTCGACTTGTTTCACCACCACATGCTTCACTTGCTGGTACTTCGCTGAATCTGAAAACTCTCATAATATTGATAATGTTTCTAGCTGTGCTTGATGATAGTGGTTCATTGGGATCCTTTCTAGATGCTACAATTGCTAGGTCTAGACAAATTGAAAATACTCGAAACTCCTAATGCTACTACACCTGTTAATTCACCGAACTTGATTATTCTAGTGATGATCCTGATGAAGATTATGTGGAGCTTAATGATGATCTTATTAATAGATGCAATGCTACTGCTGATGCAAGTAAAATTAAAAAATTCTCACACAATATACTGTTAGACATAAGTTATCTCCTGATCCTAAATTTGCCACATCTCCTATATGCATTAAGGATAAAGATTATGATTTTTCTCTTGATCTATCTCATATAGCTATTGTAGAGAAAACATTCTTTTGTGGTACTGAAAAAGAAAGTGCTGTAGAACACATGATTGAACTTTCTTCTATGAGTAGCTTGTTTTCTGATGATATCAAGATGCGTACTTATTTTGTCGCTAAAATTTTTCCTTTCTCATTAAAGGATGATGCTAAAACTTGGTATAATAATTTGCCTCCTGGTTCTATTAAAAATCCAACTGATTTGCGTGATGTTTTCTTTCAAAAATACTTTCCTGCTAGTGCTCAACATATTGCTTTACAGAGAATTTATAGATTTGACCAGGGAGATGAAGAGAAATTGCCTGAGGCTTGGGCAAGATTTTGTTCTCTTATCAGAGCTCGACCTGGGCATGATATAGAAAAGAATGATCTACTTGATATATTTTACAGTGGACTAACCATTGAGTCTAGGGCATACCACTACAAGAAAAGTTCTGATAGACAACGTCTCAAAATCGTCCGCTAAGGGGTATTTTTCATCGCCTATGGGCCTAACCCGACGATATGGGTTCTGTTGTCGAAACTGCGTCAGGCAAAGTCCTACGACGATTTTTTCGGTCCGTCGCGCTTGGGCGCCCTTCCGCCACGGAAAATCGGACCGTTGCCCAAGTGTTTCCGGGAGCCCGTTGACCGCCGACGTCATGCAAGCCGACACGTGGCGTACGCCGTTAACTGGCACTTAACGGCGTTAACCGGCTGAAACCCCGTGGTAGATGGTAGGCCCACACGAGGCCTCGCCACGTCTTAAGCGGGCCGGCCCATTAAGTTTACGGGCCGGGCCAGCCGACTTAGTTTGACCGGTCAACTATATAGCTGGGCTGGTCCATTAGTTACGTGGGCCGGCCTAACCTCTAAGGTTGACTGGTCAAAACTTTAATGGGCCGGCCCACTAAGCATGTGGGTCGGGCCGAATGCACTCGATTGACCGGTCAACAGGCAAAAGGGCCGGCCCACAAGACATGTGGGACCCACTTTCCTGGTATCGGGCCGGCCCATTTACAAAGTGGGGTCCACATTAAAGCAACCGGGCCGGCCCAAGAAGTTATTGGGCCGGCCCAATTAGCATGTGGGTCCCACGTTCTCGCTATCGGCCGGCCCATTTAGTACGTGGGGTCCACATTTGATCAAATGGGCCGGCCCAACAAGCCGATGGGCGGGCCAAAAGCACCGGTGGGTCCCACTTTCCTGTTAAAGGGCCAGCCCATTTAGTATGTGGGGTCCACCATATAGCAAGTGGGCCGGCCCAACAAGATAGTGGGCTGGGCCAAAAACACAGGTGGGTCCCACTTTCCAGTTAAAGGGCTCGCCCATTTAGTATGTGGGGTCCACCATATAGCAAGTGGGCCGGCCAAACAAGATAGTGGGCCGGGCCAAAACACTGGTGGGTCCCACTTTCCTGTTAAAGGGCCGGCCCATTTAGTATGTGGGTCCACCGTATAGCAAGTGGGCCGGCCCAACACGCTAGTGGGCCGGGCCAAAAACATAGGTGGGTCCCACTTTCCTGTTAAAGGGCCGGCCCATTTAGTATGTGGGGTCCACCCTATAGCAAGTGGGCCGGCCCAACACGCTAGTGGGCCGGGCCAAAAACATAGGTGGGTCCCACTTTCGTCATAAAGGGCCGGCCCGTTTGGTATGTGGGGACCACCACAAAAGCAATTGGGCTGGCCCAACTAGTTAGTGGGCCGGCCCAGTAGTGGGTGGGGTCCACCTTAAAGCAAGTGGGCCGGCCCAATAAAAGTGTGGGGTCCACAGTAAATCAAGTGGGCTGGCCCAATAAGTAAGTGGGCCACCCGTTTAGTTGTTGTTTATATGCCGGCGTAAAAGGCGCTTTAGGATTTTGCGGGTCGGCACGTATGTTATTTCGCTTAATTGGGCTGTTTAAGGGATGGGAATTCGTGATTTAGATACTGAGAATATTTACGCAGCATTGATTTACGTCGGATAGCCTCACTTACCACAAGCACCAAAGAAAAAATGCGCGAAAGAACTATAAAAACTAACTAAATATTACATCAGCTGCAAGGCTTTGAAAAATATTACAGAACCCAGAGAAATTGAATGGTAATTAAACCTAGCAATACAATGAAGCGATCCGGCAATCTTTTAAGTTGTCCATGCAGCACCTATATCTGAAACAAAGACATTACAAGTTAAGACATCAACAATGGAAACGCAAAGACACTGCAATATTGTTTGCCAAAGAATTTGGAACTCATCATTTCGTCGTTATAACAAGATCATTGTAATGCGCACAATAAGCAAACAAAGAGTGCATGCCGCATACCAACAGACCAATATAACAGAGCATGTTAGAATGAAACAGACGAGACTTACTACTCGTCGAGTCCCATGCAAACCAACATGTTCAGGGAGTACAAAATTGGCATGAACAATATAGTAGCGAGGCTATAAATTTTGTAACAACGATCGAGCAAGATGAAGTTATGATGGCTACATCTACGAGAGCGGGGAATGTAAACCAAAAATAGAAGTTACGATGGCAAAAGCTAAAGAGGAGGGAATGTGAACCAACATGTGCTAGCATCATTTATTTTGTCAACCAATAATACTAG
>NC_061514.1:180995648-181024557 GCF_022539505.1 Lolium rigidum | reverse complement strand
TATATTGCAAAGGTGAATGATGGAATTTTAAAGGTAGCACTCAAGCAATTTACTTTGGAATGGCGGGAAAATACCATGTAGTATAGGTAGGTATGGTGGACACAAATGGCATAGTGGTTGGCTCAAGTATTTTGGATGCATGAGAAGTATTCCCTCTCGATACAAGGTTTAGGCCAGCAACGTTATTTGAAACAAACACAAGGATGAACCGGTGCAGCAAAACTCACATAAAAGACATATTGTAAACATTATAAGACTCTACACCGTCTTCCTTGTTGTTCAAACTCAAAACTAGAAATTATCTAGACCTCAGAGAAACCAAATATGCAAACCAAATTTTAGCATGCTCTATGTATTTCTTCATTAATGGGTGCAAAGCATATGATGCAAGAGCTTAAACATGAGCACAACAATTGCCAAGTATCGCATTACCCAAGACATTTATAGCAATTACTACATGTATCATTTTCCAATTCCAACCATATAACAATTTAACGAAGGAGAAACTTCGCCATGAATACTATGAGTAGAAACCAAGGACATATTTGTCCATATGCTACAGCGGAGCGTGTATCTCTCCCATAAAGTGAATGCTAGGATCCATTTTATTCAAACAAAACAAAAACAAAAACAAACCGACGCTCCAAGAAAAAGCACATAAGATGTGGCCGAATAAAAATATAGTTTCAGGGAGGAACTCCGATAATTTGTCGATGAAGAAGGGGATGCCTTGGGCATCCCCAAGCTTAGACGCTTGAGTCTTCTTGATATATGCAGGGGTGAACCACCGGGTGCATCCCCAAGCTTAGAGCTTTCACTCTCCTTGATCATGTTGCATCATACTCCTCTCTTGATCCTTGAAAACTTCCTCCACACCAAACTCGAAACAACTCATTAGAGGGTTAGTGCACAATGTAAATTGACATATTCAGAGGTGACACAATCATTCTTAACACTTCTGGACATTGCATAATGCTACTGGACATTAGTGGATCAAAGAAATTCATCCAACATAGCGAAAGAGGCAATGCGAAATAAAAGGCAGAATCTGTCAAAACAGAACAGTTCGTATTGACGAATTTTAAAATGGCACCAGACTTGCTCAAACGAAAATGCTCAAATTGAATGAAAGTTGCGTACATATCTGAAGATCATGCTCGTAAATTGGCGTAATTTTCTGAGCTACCTACAGGGAGGTGGACCCAGATTCGTGACAGCAAAGAAATCTGGAACTGCGCAGTAATCCAAATCTAGTACTTACTTTTCTATCAACGGCTTAACTTGGCACAACAAAACTCAAAACTAAGATAAGGAGAGGTTGCTACAGTAGTAAACAACTTCCAAGACACAAAATAAAAACAAAGTACTGTAGGTAAAAACATGGGTTGTCTCCCATAAGCGCTTTTCTTTAACGCCTTTCAGCTAGGCGCAGAAAGTGTATCTCAAGTATTATCGAAGGGTGGTACTTCTACAGCGGGGTGTGGGCTCTTCTCAACCAGGCATATTATATTAGATACATAAGTTTTAGCATCTCCTTTTCATTAGTCTTAGGCGTGCTACTCTCATCAAACAAATTTTCGGGAACAAGCCAAGCATAATTATTTTCTAGTGCATCATTCATAGCTAGGAGCTTGCATGGTATTGGTGCTTTGATCTCCCCACCATCATCAATATTATTAGTGTATCTTATTCTATCCATATCCATCTTTTCAAGGAGACTAGCAAAATTAGTAGGAGAACCAAGCATATTAAATTTAGCAAAGACCTTTCTAGCTTCTCTTGCTAGACCACCAAATTCTCTTAGAAGGGTTTCTAAAACAAAATCTTTCTTTTCCCCTTCTTCCATATCACCAAGTGTGAAAAACATGTGTTGGATTATAGGATTGAGATTAACAAATTTGGTTTCCAACAAGCGAACTAAATGCGCAGCAGCAATTTCATAAGTAGGCGCAAGGTCTACCAAGTGTCTATCTTCAAAATTTTCAATGGTACTAACATGGTTGAAGAATTCTTCTATGTTATTTCTCCCAACTATAGACCCACGTCCTACCGGTATGTTCTTTGTGGTAAAATTAAAAGGAAACATGATGAAATAAGTAAAGTAAATGCTAGTAACTAATTTTTTTTTGTGTTTTCGATATAGCAAACAAGATAGCAAATAAAGTAAAACTAGCAACTAATTTTTTTTGTATTTTGATTTAGTGCAGCAAACAAAGTAGTAAATAAAATAAAGCAAGACAAAAACAAAGTAAAGAGATTGAGAAGTGGAGACTCCCCTTGCGAGCGTGTCTTGATCTCCCCAAGCAACGGCGCCGTAAAATATGCTTGATGGCGTGTATTTCACACGTTCGTTGGGCAACCCCAAGAGGAAGGTATGATGAGCACAGCAAGCAAGTTTTCCCTCGGAAAGAAACCAAGGTTTATCGAACCAGGAGGAGCCAAGAAGCACGTTGAAGGTTGATGGCGGCGGGATGTAGTGCGGCGCAACACCGGAGATTCCGGCGCCAACGTGGAACCCGCACAACACAACCAAAGTACTTTGCCCCAACGAAACAGGTGAGGTTGTCAATCTCACCGGCTTGCTGTAACAAAGGATTAACCGTATTGTGTGGAAGATGATTGTTTGCAGAGAAAACAGTAAAAACAAGTATTGCAGTAGATTGTATTTCAATAAAGAGAATTGGACCGGGGTCCACAGTTCACTAGAGGTGTCTCTCCCATAAGACGAACAAGCATGTTGGGTGAACAAATTACAGCTTGGGCAATTGACAAATAAAGAGAGCATGACAATGCACATACATATCATGATGAGTATAGTGAGATTTAATTGGGCATTACGACAAAGTACATAGACCGCCATCCAACCGCATCTATGCCTAAAAAGTCCACCTTCGAGGTTATCATCCGAACCCCTCCAAGTATTAAGTTGCTAACAACAGACAATTGCATTAAGTATGGTGCGTAATGTAACTAGTGACTACATCCTTGAACATAGCACTAATGTTTTATCCCTAGTGGCAACAAGCACAACACAACCTTAGAACTTTCATCATCTGTCCCGTGTGTCAATGCGAGCATGAACCCACTATCGAGCATAAGTACTCCCTCTTGGAGTTAAAAGCATCTACTTGGCCGGAGCATCTACTAGTAACGGAGAGCATGCAAGATCATAAACAACACATAAGCATAACTTTGATAATCAACATAACAAGTATTCTCTATTCATCGGATCCCAACAAACGCAACATATAGAATTACATATAGATGATCTTGATCATGATAGGCAGCTCACAAGATCCGACAATGATAGCACAATGGGGAGAAGACAACCATCTAGCTACTGCTATGGACCCATAGTCCAGGGGTAGACTACTCACTCATCACTCCGGAGGCGACCATGGCGGTGTAGAGTCCTCCCGGGAGATGATTCCCCTCTCCGGCAGGGTGCCGGAGGCGATCTCCGGGATCCCCCGAGATGGGATCGGCGGCGACGGCGTCTCGGAAGGTTTTCCGTATCGTGGCTCTCGGTACCGGAAGTTTCGTCACGGAGGCTTTAAGTAGGCGGAAGGGCAAGTCGAGAGGGGGCACAGGGGCCCCGGATGACAGGGCGGCGCGGCCAAGGGGGGCCGCGCCGCCCTAGGGTTTGGCTCCCCGTGGCCCCACTTCGTTTCGTCTTCGGACTTCCGGAAGCTTCGTGAGAAAATAGGCCTCCGGGCTTTTATTTCGTCCAATTCCGAGAATATTTCTTTACTAGGATTTCGAAACCAAAAACAGCGAAAACAAAGAATCGGCACTTCGGCATCTTGTCAATAGGTTAGTTCCAGAAAATGCACGAATATGACATAAAGTGTGCATAAAACATGTAGATAACATCAATAATGTGGCATGGAACACAAGAAATTATCGATACGTTGGAGACGTATCAAAGGTTCACAAGGAACCCATGCACTTCATCATGGTTGGTGTGTTTTGGGTTGATGGTGCTGCGGTAGATGCGGTTCATGATGTCATAGACGGGAAGGAGGTGGTAAGCACTTCCACACAACATCCTCCCGGGGATGTAGAGATTTGCCATTTTCTCCTTGGCCATTGGCTTGGCTTGGAGATGAATCCGGAAGACGTTGTAGTCATTGATGATGAGCTCATATCCAATGCCTCTAGCGAAATCCTCCCACGTGGCCTCCATCATATGCTCCCTAGTCATCCACCTCAAGGTACGGAAGCCATTTTCATCCTCAAGAAACACCACGGTGGCATAGAATAGACATATCACCTCCTCGGAGTAGTTGTGAGAGAAAGTAATTAGTGGAATAAGCCCTTGCTCCTCACATATCTCAAGAGCTTCTCCAAAGTATTCGAGGTTGGAGTTGAGCTTTTCCATGCTGATGGAATATTGAGGGCAACAGTTGAATTCCTTGGCTCCATAGACTTCTTTGTAGATCCTCTCTTGGTCGGCATGATAGAAGAAGGGATTGGGGCATTGACGAGCATTCCTTGGTAGCAAATATGGATTGGCTCCTCTTATTTGCAAATTGGGCTTTCTTGAGCTCTACCATCGACTTTTGAGGGCCTTGGGCTGCCCTTCTGCCAGCTGCTGCATCCCTCTGACGCTTGGTGAGCCTAGCGGGAACGATATCCTCTTGCTCATCTTCATCTCGATGACGACGAGAGGGTGCTTAACCTTGCCGCCACCACGGGTCCTAGGTGCTCCTGTGAATAGCAAAGGTTTGGGAGGGAATAGGGGATAAGTGCACAAGTCACAAATTTAAGGATCAAAGAGGACACTAACAAGCAACATTGGTGAACCTAGTCAAAGCGGTAGTACCGCAATTTCGAACCGGTAGTACCGCTTGGACCGGTAGTACCGCCCGTGAATGAGCGGTACTACCGCTCAAGCTCAGCACATCGAAATCGAGATTGAGGACATGGCAAAGTAGTTCATAGTGTCACACATTGTTGCTAGCTAGTATCCCCGCACATGTAGAGCTTCCAAGAGGGCTTATCCACCGCAAACCTCCATCAAACCCTAGCCTATGCATCTAGGGAGTTCAACACACCCTAGAGAGAGAGATTAGGGTTCATACCGGAGAACATGGCGGAGAAGAGGGTGGGGAAGCTTCTCCACGGAGGAGATTTGGCCGGCGGCGGCTGGAAGAGGAGATCGGGGCCGATCTCCTCGAGGTCTTGAGCTTGGGGGCGCTGTTGACTTGAGGAGGATGGGATTTTGTGGTGGTTTGGGATGAATCCCGACCCAACCGGTACCTCTAGTCAAAAACGCAAGCGGTAGTACCGCTCGTAGAAGCGGTAGTACCGCTTACCGGTACTTGCCCGGTACCTCTAGCGGTAGTACCGCTCTGGGGACAAAATTCAGTTTCGTCAGATTACTGCCCAAAGCGGTAGTACCGGCTGAGATCCGGTAGTACCAGCCTCCAAACTCAAAGACACTCAGATTTTAGTGTAGACTTGTGCTTTTAGACTGAATTGGCTCGAGAGATAGATGATGGCTTAGGATTAGATGACGAAACTGTTAAGGTACTACCCAACCAAGCTTGCAAGAATCAAAGCAAGAAAAGCCAAGCTTGGGTGAATCTCCCATGAAGAAACAAAGAGAAAAGAAGAAACGAAAAACAAAACAAAACAAAAACAAAAAAGAGAAAAGAAAACAAAAACTCCTCAAGGAGGAGGTTGGTGGCCGAAGCCACCGTGTAAGAGTTTGGTAGTGTGAGGTCGCGTAGAGACCTAGGACTCACGACTACAACTCAACATGAAGCTCATAGTCACTTAATTGACTAATAGCATATGCTTTGGGTTTCTTTATGCGTTATGGGGGGAGGGATAGCTCAATAAATTTAAACCGCACTCCCCCTATGTTCATGCGTGCTTTACATCTAGACATATGGCACAAGAGTGGTATAAGTACCCACTTTTGACACAATGTCCGAATGAGAAGCACAAAGGTAGAGAAGCAAACCTTGATGACTATCGGTAGAGAGTGAGACCATTGACTTGTCGGACTCATTTGGGAAGAATTGAGACTTGGGGTTGCTATACCGTTGGACCCCCTCATATCTTGCTCTTGAGTATGTCTTGTACTTTGCTTGAATTATGAAAGAGTCTTGACGCTTTAGCACCCCGGCGAGAATGGACCAAAGGATAGATTCTTGTGAGGTCCCTTGATCTTCATCATGGTTTAGGTCCTCGCCTTGACCCTATTGTTGTTGATGCCGACACTTGAGGTTGTGAAAGAGATGATCTAGCACTTGGTTGTCTAGTGGAAGAGACTTGGCCTTGTGGTGTAGATGGCTCCACATAGGTGGAACTTCGTCCTTCCCCGGCACACATAGAAGGTAGCTTTTGGGATCGGCGAGTGCCAACACCCATCCTTCCTATGGTAACCGGGGGAATTGCATCTCCTTTCTCACAAGAAGCACTTCGCCTCCTCCAAAGAACTGTCATATCCATCGAAAGGTCTCATCACTCAATACCACAAACCACACAATAGACTCATACTCCATCATCATGTTTGAGTGTCTTCTTAGGTTTGTTTCTCACTTCCGACAGCCCCATGAGGTTAGGGTAAGAGTATGGCTAGGAGTATATAGTGGATTCCTTCTTTGCCGATGAAGACATCCAAGATCTTGAGCATAAACTCCATTCCATTGTTGCTTCTTCTTGTAATGATTATGTCATGACTTTGTATTGAAATTGTTTGAGAAACTTCATCATGGTACATTTCCTTCAACACAATTCCTACAAAACACGATCTCTACACAAAGAAGCAAATTCCATTAGTCCTAGACCGTGGCCTCTTGAAGAGACTAGCTCCACAAGAGAACCACTACATGTTCATTATAGTAGGTACAAAGACCCAAGAGTGTAATTCAATGAACAAAGAGAACATACGCAAGAGTCTTGACAAGGTAGGACATGATCACCACCTTGTCAAGGCTCCAATACCTTTACGCTCGCTTGTGTTGACGTCATGAGAATGATAGAGATAAGTGACTCGATGACGGCAACGAATTCCTTGCTTCCGGACATAAGACTTGTGGCTTCAAGATCAACCACCCAATAAGCACCTCCGAAAGCAAGGTCCTTCATGGATCAAGACTTAGAAATAGGAACCCATTTTTCAATGGGCCCTATCATGACGTTCTTCATTTCATTGATCATTCTTCCTCTCTCAATCTTCTTTGGCATGATTCCCACTTCTCCTTCATTGCACAGGTCCTCATAGGCTTCAATGACTCCTTCCAAGAATTGGATTTGGACTTGGAGACTCTCAATCTCGGACTTCAAGTGGTTAACTTCATCTTCATGATCCGATAGAGCTTCCTCAAGAAGAGAATTTCTTCTCAAGAGTAAACGCTTGTGTCTCTCCAAAGTGGCAATGTCGTCTTCATGATTACAACAAGTGTGATCCTTGCTTGAGAGTTGGTATTCCTTTAAGGCTTCATCTTGCATAAGCTTGATCACCATAAGTTTTTCCTTGCTTCTCTTAAGATACGCAATTTCATCCTCATGGTTACAACAAGTGACATTTTCTTTGCTCAAACGGATCCACTCCAACAAGGATTCATTTTGCCTCTCATTCACTTCAAATAGCTTGGCCTTGTGTTTCTTTAGAGTGGCAGTTTCTTCTTCGTGATCACAACGTTGCACCTTCTCTTTACTCAAGCGATAGTATTCATCCAAGGCCTTCTCTTGAGTTGAGATGACTTCCAAGAATTTTGCATTGTGTGTTCTCAAGAAGCAAACTTCGTCAAGGAGCTTGTCCAAACATGAATTAGGACCTTCATCTTCTTTCTTCTTGGCAAAGGTTGCAACATCCTCAAGCGACCATTCATGATTTTCTTCAAGATAACACTCCTTTGCCTTGAGCTTGTCCACCCAACCAAGAGCATAATCTCGGTCCTTGTTGAGTTGGGAGATGAGAGAATTGTTGAAGTCTTCAAGAATAAGAGCACTAGCTTCAAGAGTCATACGCATGCACACTTCTTCCTCGTAAGCTTGGGTGAGAGAGATAAGTTCTAATTCCTCCTTCTTTTCAAGCCTTTCCTTTTCCACAATATGATCTCGATCTCCTAGCATGTTAGTTCTAGGTTTCTCGGTGGAGGAGATCTTGGTGACGTCGTTGTTGAAGGATAGCTTGGAGAGCCCTTTGGGGAGAGATCTAAACTTGCTCTTACGAATGAGGTATCCACCATTTACGTCCCTTCTCTCGTAGATACAATCCGCAACAAAGTGACTTTTGTCGCCACAATTGTAGCAAGAGCTTCTTGGTCTTGAGTTTCATTTCTTGTTTCCACTCCAAGGAAGGAGACCATTGTAGAACTTTTTCTTGATCCAAAGGTCATCCACAAATGTCGCTCCAAGATCTCGCATTTGCATGGCGAGAGCAATAAGGCGCCGGTACATCTCTTCAGGCGATTCTCCCTCTTCCATGATGAAGTCGTTGGCCATCACTTCATTAAAGCGAGAGCATTGAATGTTCCCATTTCCAAGGAAGAGTTTGTCAAGTTCATCCCAAGCTTCCTTGGCGGACTTGAGCGAGCGGATATGAGCGCGGTCCTTGGGAGTAATGGCCAAGTGAATCATGTTGATGGCGATGGCGTTGAGTTGATCGTCCACCACTTCCCTTCTTGTCAAGTTCATTGGGTCTTGTGGTGAATATCCCTCCTCAATGATACGCCAAAGCTCGGTATAAGCGCTGCGCACATGGGAACGCATTAAGGATTGCCAATTTTCAAAGCTATTAGATTCAAGTAGCGGTGGTGAACCATGAGTCAAAATGCGAGGCATAGGTATTGGGACATTTACGGTGTAATCACATGGTGGTGGTGATGGCGTGTATTTCACACGTTCGTTGGGCAACCCCAAGAGGAAGGTATGATGCGCACGGCAGCAAGTTTTCCCTCAGAAAGAAACCAAGGTTTATCGAACCAGGAGGAGCCAAGAAGCACGTTGAAGGTTGATGGCGGCGGGATGTAGTGCGGCGCAACACCAGGGATTCCGGCGCCAACGTGGAACCCGCACAACACAACCAAAGTACTTTGCCCCAACGAAACAGTGAGGTTGTCAATCTCACCGGCTTGCTGTAACAAAGGATTAACCGTATTGTGTGGAAGATGATTGTTTGCAGAGAAAACAAGTAAAAACAAGTATTGCATCGATTTGTATTTCAAGTATTAAAGAATGGACCGGGGTCCACAGCTCACTAGAGGTGTCTCTCCCATAAGATAAAAGCATGTTGGGTGAACAAATTACAGTCGGGCAATTGACAAATAGAGAGAGCATAACAATGCACATACATGTCATGATAAGTATAGTGAGATTTAATTGGGCATTACGACAAAGTACATAGACCGCCATCCAACTGCATCTATGCCTAAAAAGTCCACCTTCAGGTTATCGTCCGAACCCCCTCCAGTATTAAGTTGCAACGCAACAGACAATTGCATTAAGTATGGTGCGTAATGTAATCAACAACTACATCCTCGGACATAGCGCCAATGTTTTATCCCTAGTGGCAACAGCACAACACAACCTTAGAACTTTCTGTCACTGTCCCGGTGTCAATGCAGCATGAACCCACTATCGAGCATAAATACTCCCTCTTGGAGTTAAAAGCAAAAACTTGGCCGAGCCTCTACTAGTAACGGAGAGCATGCAAGATCATAAACAACACATATGTAATAACTTGATAATTAACATAACATGGTATTCTCTATCCATCGGATCCCGACAAACACAACATAGAGTATTACGGATAGATGATCTTGATCATGTTAGGCAGCTCACAAGATCCAACAATGAAGCACAATGAGGAGAAGACAACCATCTAGCTACTGCTATGGACCCATAGTCCAGTGGGTGAACTACTCACTCATCACTCCGGAGGCGACCATGGCGGTGTAGAGTCCTCCGGGAGATGAATCCCCTCTCCGGCAGGTGCCGGAGGAGATCTCCGGAATCCCCCGAGATGGGATCGGCGGCGGCGGCGTCTCGCAAGGTTTTCCGTATCGTGATTTTTCGCCTCGTGGGTTTCGCGACGGAGGCTTTAAGTAGGCGGAAGGGCGAGTCGGAGGGTCGACGAGGGGCCCACACCACGGGCGGCGCGGCCCCCTTGGCCGCGCCGCCATGTGGTTTGGCCACCTCGTGGCCCCACTTCGTATGCTCTTCGGTCTTCTCGGAAGGTTCGTGGCGAAATAGGCCCCGGGTCTTCGTTTCGTCCAATTCCGAGAATATTTCGTTACTAGGATTTCGAAACCAAAAACAACAGAAAACAACAATCGGCACTTCGGCATCTTGTTAATAGGTTAGTTCCGTAAAATGCACGAATATGACATAAAGTGTGCATAAAACATGTAGGTATCATCAATAATATGGCATAGAACATAAGAAATTATCGATACGTCGGAGACGTATCAAGCATCCCCAAGCTTAGTTCTGCTCGTCCCGAGCAGGTAAAACGATAACAAAGATAATTTCTGAAGTGATATGCCATCATAACCTTGATCATACTATTTGTAAACATATGTAGTGGATGCAGCGATCAAAACAATGGTAATGACATGAGTAAACAAGTGAATCATAAAGCAAAGACTTTTCATGAATAGTACTTCAAGACAAGTATTAATAAGTCTTGCATAAGAGTTAACTCATAAAGCAATAAATCAAAGTAAAGGCATTGAAGCAACACAAAGGAAGATTAAGTTTCAGCGGTTGCTTTCAACTTGTAACATGTATATCTCATGGATAATTGTCAACATAGAGTAATATAACAAGTACAATATGCAAGTATGTAGGAATCAATGCACAGCTTCACACAAGTGTTTGCTTCTTGAGGTGGAGAGAGATAGGTGAACTGACTCAACATAAAAGTAAAGAGAATGGTCCTTCAAAGAGGAAAGCATCGATTGCTATATTTGTGCTAGAGCTTTTATTTTGAAAATATGAAACAATTTTGTTAACGGTAGTAATAAAGCATATGAGTTATGAAAGTTATATCTTACAAGTTGCAAGTCTCATGCATAATATACTAATAGTGCCCGCACCTTGTCCTAATTAGCTTGGACTACCGGATCTTTGCAATGCACATGTTTTAACCAAGTGCCACAATGGGGTACCTCCATGCCGCCTGTACAAAGGTCTAAGGAGAAAGCTCGCATTTTGGATTTCTCGCTTTTGATTATTCTCAACTTAGACATCCATACCGGGACAACATGGACAACAGATAATGGACTCCTCTTTAATGCATAAGCATGTGGCAACAATTATTATTCTCATATGAGATTGAGGATATATGTCCAAAATGAAACTTCCACCATGAATCATGGCTTTAGTTAGCGGCCCAATGTTCTTCTCTAACAATATGCATGCTCCAACCATAAAGGTGGTAGATCTCTCTTACTTCGGACAAGACGGACATGCATAGCAACTCACATGATATTCAACAAAGAATAGTTGATGGCGTCCCTGTAAGCATGGTTATCGCACAACAAGCAACTTAATAAGAGATAAAGTGCATAAGTACATATTCAATACCACAATAGTTTTTAAGCTATTTGTCCCATGAGCTATATATTGCAAATGTGAATGATGGAATTTTAAAGGTAGCACTCAAGCAATTTACTTTGGAATGGCGGATAAATACCATGTAGTAGGTAGGTATGGTGGACACAAATGGCATAGTGGTTGGCTCAAGTATTTTGGATGCATGAGAAGTATTCCCTCTCGATACAAGGTTTAGGCTAGCAAGGTTATTTGAAACAAACACAAGGATGAACTGATACAGCAAAACTCACATAAAAGACATATTGTAAACATTATAAGACTCCATACCGTCTTCCTTGTTGTTCAAAACTCAATACTAGATGTTATCTAGACTCTAGAGAAACCAAATATGCAAACCAAATAAGCAAGCTCTAAGTATTTCTTCATTAATGGGTGCAAAGTATATGATGCAAGAGCTTAAACATGAGCACAACAATTGCCAAGTATCAAATTATCCAAGACATTTTAGAGTTACTACATGTAGCATTTTCCAATTCCAACCATATAACAATTTAACGAAGAAGAAACTTCGCCATGAATACTATGAGTAGAGCCTAAGGACATATTTGTCCATATGCTACAGCGGAGCGTGTCTCTCTCCCATAAAGTGAATGCTATGATCCATTTTATTCAAACAAAACAAAAAACAAAAACAAACCGACGCTCCAAGCAAAGTACATAAGATGTGACGGAATAAAAAATATAGTTTCGAGGGAGGAACTCGATAATGTTGTCGATGAAGAAGGGGATGCCTTGGGCATCCCCAAGCTTAGACGCTTGAGTCTTCTTAGAATATGCAGGGGTGAACCACCGGGGCATCCCCAAGCTTAGAGCTTTCACTCTCCTTGATCATATTGCATCATACTCCTCTCTTGATCCTTGAAAACTTCCTCCACACCAAACTCGAAACAACTCATTAGAGGGTTAGTGCATAATAAAAATTCACATGTTCAGAGGTGACACAATCATTCTTAACACTTCTGGACATTGCATAAGGCTACTGGACATTAATGGATCAAAGAAATTCATCCAACATAGCAAAAGAGGCAATGCGAAATAAAAGGCAGAATCTGTCAAAACAGAACAGTCCGTAAAGATGGATTTTATTAGGCCACCAGACTTGCTCAAATGAAAATGCTCAAATTGAATGAAAGTTGCGTAAATATCTGAGGATCATGCACGTAAATTGGCTTAATTTTCTGAGCTACCTACAGGGAGGTAGACCCAGATTCGTGACAGCAAAGAAATCTGGAACTGCGTAGTAATCCAAATCTAGTACTTACTTTACTATCAAAGACTTTACTTGGCACAACAAAACATAAAACTAAGATAAGGAGAGGTTGCTACAGTAGTAAACAACTTTCCAAGACTCAAATATAAAACAAAAATACTGTAGCAAAATAACACATGGGTTATCTCCCAAGAAGTTCTTTCTTTATAGCCGTTAAGATGGGCTCAGCAGTTTTAATGATGCAATCATGAAAAATAGAGTATGAAGCAAAAGAGAGCATCAAGAAGCAAATTCAAAACAAATTTAAGTCTAACATGCTTCCTATGCATAGGAATCTTGTAAATAAACAAGTTCATGAAGAGCAAAGTAACAAGCATAGGAAGATAAAATAAGTGTAGCTTCAAAAATTTCAGCACATAGAGAGGCATTTTAGTAACATGAAAATTTCTACAACCATATTTTCCTCTCTCATAGTAACTTTCAGTAGCATCATGAGCAAACTCAACAATATAACTATCACATAAAGCATTCTTATCATGAGTCTCATGCATAAAATTATTACTCTCCACATAAGCATAATCAATTTTATTAGTTGTGGTGGGAGCAAATTTAACAAAGTGGCTATCATCATATATAGGAGGCATATTGTAATCATAAAAGAAAATTTTCTCCTCAATGCTTGGGCGACTAAAAAGATCATGCTCATCAGAGCCAGCTTCCCCAAGCTTAGAATTTTCCATAGTATTAGCAACAATGGTGTTCAAAGCATCCATAGTAATAACATTCCCATTAGCATGCATATAAAGTTCCATGGGTTTTTTAATTCTCTCTTCAAACACATCATGTCCTAATTCATGATAAAGTTCATAAAGATCTCTCATATTTTTGTTGTTTTCCATTATGCTTAACTAGTGAAATAAAAACATGCATGATATTAAGTAAAGTAAAACAAGTAACTAATTTTTTTGTGTTTTGATATAATGCAACAAACAAAGTAGTAAATAAAATAAAGCAAGACAAAAACAAAGTAAAGAGATTGAGAAGTGGAGACTCCTCTTGCAGCGTGTCTTGATCTCCACGACAACGGCGCCGTAAAAAGAGCTTGATGGCGTGTATTTCACACGTTCGTTGGGCAACCCCAAGAGGAAGGTATGATGCGCACAGCAGACAAGTTTTCCCTCGAGAAAGAAACCAAGGTTTATCGAACCAGGAGGAGCCAAGAAGCACGTTGAAGGTTGATGGCGGCGGGATGTAGTGCGGCGCAACACCGGGGATTCCAGCGCCAACGTGGAACCCGCACAACACAACCAAAGTACTTTGCCCCAACGAAACAGTGAGGTTGTCAATCTCACCGGCTTGCTGTAACAAAGGATTAACCGTATTGTGTGGAAGATGATTGTTTGCAGAGAAAACAGTAAAAACAAGTATTGCAAGTAGATTTGTATTTCAGTATTAAAGAATGGACCGGGGTCCACAAGCTCACTAGAGGTGTCTCTCCCATAAGATAAAAGCATGTTGGGTGAACAAATTACAGTCGGGCAATTGACAAATAGAGAGAGCATAACAATGCACATACATGTCATGATAAGTATAGTGAGATTTAATTGGGCATTACGACAAAGTACATAGACCGCCATCCAACCGCATCTATGCCTAAAAAGTCCACCTTCGAGTTATCGTCCGAACCCCCTCCGGTATTAAGTTGCAAAGCAACGAGACAATTGCATTAAGTATGGTGCGTAATGTAATCAACAACTACATCCTCGGACATAGCGCCAATGTTTTATCCCTAGTGGCAATGAGCACAACACAACCTTAGAACTTTCTCATCATCGTCCCAGGTGTCAATGCAGGCATGAACCCACTATCGAGCATAAATACTCCCTCTTGGAGTTAAAAGCAAAAACTTGGCCAAAGCCTCTACTAGTAACGGAGAGCATGCAAGATCATAAACAACACATATGTAATAACTTGATAATTAACATAACATGGTATTCTCTATCCATCGGATCCCGACAAACACAACATAGAGTATTACGGATAGATGATCTTGATCATGTTAGGCAGCTCACAAGATCCAACAATGAAGCACAATGAGGAGAAGACAACCATCTAGCTACCGCTATGGACCCATAGTCCGAGGGTGAACTACTCACTCATCACTCCGTGAGGCGACCATGGCGGTGTAGAGTCCTCCGGGAGATGAATCCCCTCTCCGGCAGGGTGCCGGAGGAGATCTCCGAATCCCCCAAGATGGGATCGGCGGCGGCGGCGTCTCGGTAAGGTTTTCCGTATCGTGGTTTTTCGCCTCGGGGGTTTCGCGACGGAGGCTTTAAGTAGGCGGAAGGCGCGAGTCGGAGGGCCGACGAGGGCCCACACCACGGGCGGCGCGGCCCCCTTGGCCGCGCCGCCATGTGGTTTGGCCACCTCGTGGCCCCACTTCGTATGCTCTTCGGTCTTCCGGAAGGTTCGTGGCGAAATAGGCCCTCGGGTCTTCGTTTCGTCCAATTCCGAGAATATTTCGTTACTAGGATTTCGAAACAAAAAACATCGTAAAACAACAGAATCGGCACTTCGGCATCTTGTTAATAGGTTAGTTCTAGAAAATGCACGAATATGACATAAAGTGTGCATAAAACATGTAGGTATCATCAATAATATGGCATAGAACATAAGAAATTATCGATACGTCGGAGACGTATCAGGTGGCACTGCATGATTACCTCTTAATTGTCCCGCAACCGGAGATTCATCCTTCCCTTTTGATGAGGTGTCAACATCCTCAAGATCCTTTTCCCGAGGTGGCTTTGTCGATTGCTCAACAAATCCAATGAGAGGAAAAGTGTTAACTTGTGGTGGGGGAACATTGACACCTCTCTTATGATCTATGATGGGGTTTGGTTTTGGAGTAATCAACTCCATCATCATAGCCTTCAATTGAGATACAATGGATGACTCCAATTTCTTGAGGTCATCCAAAGTAGCCGGAGTATTATCGGCAATTGATGATGGAGATGATTGCTCACCGGGAAGGACTCCATTAACATCCACCTCTTGATTGGCCATTTCTTAGGCGGTAAAGCCCGAGCAAGAAAACCTTGCTCTGATACCATTTGAATGGATCGTAGCGATCAAGAGGGGGGGGGGGTGAATAGACGCTACGTAAAGTTTTAGTCTTTTTCAATTTTTAGTGCAACGGAAGGTAAAGGTGATAGCTTTAGCGATGACGGTGTTCCTACAATGATCCTAGACAAGTACAACAAGCAAAGGAATCACACAAGATAGTAAGAGTAAGGAGCGGGACAACCGGAGGGCGCGGAGACGAGGCGAGGTTTGTTTCCCGCAGTTCCTTCCACAATAGGAAGTACGTCTGCGTTGAGGAGGTGCTAGTCTCACACAAGAGACTAGACGGCCACACCACGAAGGAAGGCCTCACCTTCTTCCTCGAGAGAGCTCCACGAAGGTGCTCCCCCTTCTCCACTAAGGCACCGGTCGAGGCGGTGATTCCTTCAAAAGGTTGGGGCGAGCTCCACACCACAAAGAGGCTCCCAACAACCCATCGGGCTAGTACAACACCAAGCTAGCCTCCATGGATGCACTTCTTCCAAGATTCCACCATAGGAACTCTACCACCAAGATCCACTAAGGACTACGACGAATTGGTGAAATTTCTCTCGGTAGAACGATAGATCGGGGTCTCCTCCACCACTTCTCAAAGTATGAGCAAGATTGATTGGGTAGGAAGGAGATCCCTCGGTTTGAGCTCAAGCAACAATGGAGGAGAGAGAGAGAAGAGCTAAAAACGAGCTGGGGAAGAAGGGGCCTTTTTATAGGTCCCTCCAAATCCAACCGTTATGTGCTGTTTTTGCCTAAGCGGTACTACCGCTTCCGGGAAGCGGTACTACCGCTTCCGGGAAGCGGTACTACCGCTCTGAGTTTGAATCCCCACAGAACTTGTCCACGTGGACACATAGCGGTACTACCGCTCGCGGTACCGCTTGAGGTACCGCAATAGGGTCCAGACCTTACTGGATCCAAAGCGGTACCGGAGCGGTACCAAAGCGGTACTGCCGTAACGTGTTACGGTACTTGAGCGGTACCGTGGGCGGTACTACCGCTTGCAAGTGGTACTACCGCTCAAGGTACCGTAAAGGTACCGTAACTTGTTCTGTGGGACAATCTCGTGTGCAATCCTCAGAGCGGTATCTCAGAGCGGTACCAGTAGGGGTAGCGGTACTACCGCTCCTGGTACCGGTAGTACCGCTATGGCTAAAACCGTTTTTTCCTCTTTTCCTCTCCTACCATGTTACCTCACGACACACACACGTACAAAACCAGAAAACCTAAGATCTACGCTTCAGTCTTCCGATCATAGTGTGTTCAGCGAGGGCACCGTACACCTACAAATCCATCAAAGACAATCTTTGTGCATGGTTAGAATTGTTCAAGTGTTGTTATCAAACACACAAAACAAGGGTTATAGATCTTGCTCTTACACACTTGTACATATGTTATACTTTTGGCCTCCTTATTTTTAATAATATGTACACTTGTCCTACTGCTATTCTCACTCTATTTGCTCATTCACAGGAGATTCTGGTGATGACACACGTGTTGTTGCCAAGAGGGGCAGGAATGAGAGGCCCCCGGGGTGCCGAACTAGCACTCGTATGCCTAGCAAAGCAGCCTAGAGCAGTGGACCAGGCAGTTCAGCAGGAGGTAGGACCAAGTCAACGGGAAAGAAAAGGAAAAAAACAAAGACCTAGTTTGAGATGATGATCTTGTTGAGAAAGTGCCAACATTCACGTTGGTACAGTACATGTTGTTGCTTGGAGGAGACTCGGAGAGGAGAATCCCTATAGGTTCGAGGAAAGAACCTACAACAGTGGAGATAGGGAATTTTGGACCAACACTCAGTTGAATATATGAGATGATTTCTATAATTTCTCAGAATGCATGAGGAATGGTGTCATTGTGCAGCCCAAGGCCATCAACAAGGAAGAACTTACCATGCTCCAAGCCACTCGGTACCGCTTTGTGGTTGATACCTTGCAGAAGATGGGGATGTTTGATCTTGTGTGCCTGAAGCCTGGCAGTACAAAAGGAGTTGGGGTGTATTGCCCAATCCTTGTCCGTCAATTCCATTGCACTGTTTTCTTTCATGATGATGCTGCTCTTGGATGATCGGACAGGAGCAAGTACACTTGCAACTACCTTGACTTCGTCAAGCCATGTAATTTGGTAGTGGCCGTGCTCATGGTTTTCGGATTCACTCACAGGAGCAATTCACTCATGGGGACATTGCTTTCTGCTATCCTCCGGAGCCTACACAGGCTCCTCCAACTATCTCCGCGAGGTACTACTCTTATTTGGTGCTTGCCAAGATATTGCGTGAGAGTCTCGTCGGAAAGTCAGGAGACTCAAGTGAATGCCGAGCCTACCATCTTAACCTCATGCACTACTGCCGTCCTGAAAACATTAGGACGATTGATGGTTATGACTTTCTCTAATGTGAGCTGAGGCGCTCTGTTCGCAACCGTATGACTCCAAACTATGCTCAGTATGTTCAGCAGCTCATCAATACAGTTGTGCCAGCCCCCAACAACAAGAAAGATCAACTGATCAGGATGGAACCGCTCAAGATTCCTCAACGGGGAAATAAACTGGAAATCCCATCTATGATGCCTTCTGAGCGCCGGTCCAAGAAAAGGCATGACCCTGCAGCTAGCTCCAGCTCTTCTATGCGCCCCAAGCGGGGTGCCTCTCGCTTCTTAGCTAGCCTATGGCAGACGGAGGAGGGGAGGCGAAGACGGGGCGGGGCCGTCGAACGCACCGCCGGGCGGCCAGTAGGCTAAGGATTAGATAAAATCTAGCTGTTTCATTCAAACTTGTAATATATAATCAAATTTGATTTGAATGCACTTTTATTTATTTGGGGTGTATTTTTGGGGGACGCGGCTGGGGAGCGACGTCCCCCAAACACGGCACGAACAAAACGGGTTCCCCAAACGCTCGATCCAGCGCCGCTTGGGGGACGCGGCTGGAGATGCTCTTAGGTAGGGTGGGGTGGGGGTAACACATGGTGAAAAGAAATCGACACTGCCATGTGAAATTTGGGTGAAAATGGATAGTTGGACAAGTAATTATCCATAATAAATAAAGAGAATAATAAAAGTAGAGGTAAATCTATAGTAGGGGTCGAAACGCATATATGTGGTGTGCAGGACGTTCTGAAAATCTACGCAGAAGCTGAGGTGGCTGAGCGCAAAAAGACCCCTCCTGGGGCAAACGCGGCACCCTGTGCGTGCGTGTTTTTATCCGCGCCTGGAGTTAACAGTCTCCTCCCCATCGCTCGCTCCTCGTCTCCTCCCCAAACCTCCCAAGCCAAGCTCACCCTAGGGTTTTCCCCGCCGCCGCCCATGGCCGCCTCCCCGGACCGCGCCAATGACGACCTCCGCCGCCTCCTCGCCGTCGACACGCCTCCACCGCCCCAGATCGCCAAAGGTCCGTCCCTTCCGCCACTCGCCCTTCCACCCCACCCTCGATCCGTGACCCCAGCCCGAAACCCTAGCAAGCTCGGGCTGTCTTGATTTGTTGCTTCTACCTTCCTTCGATCCGTGCCGACGTCACTAGGGTTCGGGGGTTGCGAAATGGTACTGCCACCTTGGGTTGGGCTTCCGCACCGTTACTGCCGTGTCCGTGTAGGGGTCTGTGCCTGGACAGTTTCCGCTGCGGCGGGGCGGTAGTTCTAGTCTAGGTATAAAGGGCGGCGGCTTTGTAGTTAAGTGAGGTCTTCGGATTTGGGTGGATTGGATGCTGTGGTCCAGTTTTTAATTTATAGTTTCTATTTCGATTTGGTTTTACTTAGGATTACCGCCCTTTGTTCCTAGTACTTCGATTTCTGCGTTAACTTATGCCTGTCAGTGTATTTCTTTTTGGTTTAACCTCGCCGTTGTGATCTGTGTGTGACTGCAATCCCGGCCATCTCCATCAGGAGTTTTTTTTTTTGATTTTTTGATAGTTATTTATATGTTGGTACTCGTAGGATGCATAATAGAACTGAAAACTGTAGGTCCTTTCCTTTGGGCCAAGAAATCTTGAGCTCTTTATGGCCACGTGCTGGGTGCAACATGGGTGATGGCTTCTCTTACTGATTGTTTGCTCAATTTCTCACAGCTTTAGATGCTGTTATAGGATACCTTTTTTATCTACACTTGCAATCCATGGTATTAGAGTCGATCTTTGGTAAAAAGATGACTTGACTGTACAACCAGTGTGCACAATCATCCAATCCAATTAGTTCATGTGAGGTATATGCTGCTTAAATCTTACTGCATGTTTCTCTTGTCTAACTAGTAACTACTGAGCATCTAGGTTGCCCTATGTGTCTTACAATTGGTTGAGAATGAAGCTTCATCGACATCATAGGCCATTTAGAGTGCATTACAAGCATGTTTCCGTTTATTTTTATCATTGTAACATGTTTCCTGTCTTATTAATTGTAGCTTTTTTTTTGCAGAGAAGCAAGGCCTGGATACTGACATGCCACTTTCTCCTCAGTGGCTTATGAAGGTAGGAGAAAACATGGTCAGGGTTTTAGAATTAAGGGCAGTAGCTAGACTCAAACAACTGGACCTCCTATGGTGAACATGGCAGTAGAATACCATCTATGTTGTTATTCGACTTCGTAGTGGTTTGTGTGCAACATGATAATTTATGTTATTGTTGTTTGTTGCAGGATCCCAGTTCACAGGGTTCCCGCTTAGATGCTACTAAGACATCGGGGAATGGTGAAGACATGGGCTCCAGTGCGAAGAAAAAGGATGTCTTCAGGGCTTCTGTGCTTGATGGTGAAACTGGGCGTCGTGACCGTTGGCGTGAAGATGAACGGGAACCAAATTCAGGCCCTCGGTGGACTCGCTGGAGGGAGACAGACAAGGAACATGGTGATACACGGAAGGTTGAAAAATGGTCGGATGACTCGTCCAAGTTTTCTGTGGATGGCCGTCGTGCTCCACAGGAACGCTGGGGTGATTCCAATAACAAGGACGGCAACTTTGACCAACGCCGTGAGGGCAAGTGGAGCACTCGCTGGGGTGCCAATGATAAGGAGTCTGAAAATTGGCGTGACAGGTGGGGCGATTCAGCCAAAGAGGGCGATGCTTCCCGTGATAAAGGTTTTTCCCAGTTTGTGACACATGGAAAAGATGGCAACAATCATGAGAAGGATACTGAAAGAGATGATAATATCTCTCGATCATGGAAGTCTAGTCATCCTCTTGGCCGTGGTCGGGGAGATTCATCTTATCACCCCTCACAGACTTCACAAAAACCATCTTCTATGTATGGGTATGGTAGAGGGAAACCAGACAATGAAATCTCCGCTTTTCCAAGTTCTCGTGGAAAGTTTACACCCAGTACTGGTAGTACAAATATTGGCAGTACTGGATCGTCACGGCCATTCCATCTTGGTCTACTTTCTGACAGACCTGGTGGCGCATCAGGGGATCGCACAGCATTTAGATATAGTAGGATGAAACTTCTTGACATATACAGAACAACTTCACATGTTACTGACTTCAAGATGCCTTCTGATGTTTGTGAGGAAGTGTCCGCATTTCTCCAAGAAGAAATGTTGGAGCCTTTGGCATTATTTGCTCCTACAGCTGAAGAAGCGGTAAAGTTTATACTATTATATTCTGAATTAGGATAATCTTACTATTACGCAGTAATATATATGATCTTTATATCTTACAGCTTTTGTTTTCTTTGCAGGCTGTTTTAAAAGCAATTGACAAAGGGGAAGTCATAAACAGTGGTGTCTATCAGGTTTCCAAAGATGGTTCTGTTGGGAAAAGTAATCCTGATGGGGTGCCTATAAAACAATCTAAATTAGGTTTGATGCAGTTTTCTTACTTTCTGCATAAACATCCAAATATGTTACCGCAATGTGAATTGAATGTTCCCCTGTTAACCAGGTGGTAGAGATGATCAACCTGGAAACACAGAAGATTTGAAGGGAGAAACATCTGGAAGTCTCAGGGTGCTATATCTTATTCCTTGTTCACTCAGCTCTTTTTATTTACTGCATGCCACTTTGTTTAGGCTCAGTTCTTTGGTGGCTTCTCCGAAGCTGCCCTCCCCCAGCTTTCTGGGAAAGCCGCCCAAAATTTATAAAGGCTTCCGAAATGATCTAGCGTAGACTAGTCCAGAAGCCTCCCTAAATTTTTGGAGCGGCTTCTCAGGAAGCTGGGAGGGCAGCTTCTGGAGAAGCCGCAAGAACTGAGCCTTACATAGGGATGATTGCATGTTCAGTTGTCCATGTATAGGGAGTTTGTCATTTGTGAAACATCTAAACTTTCAAAACTTGGGAGTCTTCCACATAGTGTGGGTCCACAATTTAATAATCAGCCCATGTGGTTCACATTTCTCGGAATATACAGTACCATTTTTTAGTCTTTAGCATGATTTTTAGTTCTGTGGAAGGTCTGTCCAAATAACAGTAGTACTAATTCAGTATGGTATAGACTACATAGGATTTTGAAATTTGTTTGGACTAATAATACCAGATTCAGTGGATTGCATATCAAGTCATGCCTTTTGTGACTTTCTCAATTGTTCCTAAATGTCATACCCTGTTGTAAATTGGTGGCAGATCTCGAGGCTTGCATGTGTATTATGATAAAGTAGTCTAAGAAAACTAATTCATCTTGACGACCTCCTCATGGTATCTTATTTAGCTACTTTGAAGTGCTTGCAGTCTTTCGGTAGTTAACTAGTTGGTATTCCGCTGTTCTTTGCCGAATGCTTGCATAATTTGTGTAAATCCTTTCTGCTCTTAAAAGGCCATTTCTGTTGATCTTATAATAGGTGTTCCTGGAAATGTTGATTTGCTGCGGACAGAGACACCTAGTTATGTTGTTCCACAAAGATCTCGGTTTGTTGGAGAGCATAGGCTTGGACCAACTGACTTTCCGCAGCAAATACCCAATGTGTTTGATCAAGAAAGTAAAGTAGCCGGGATGGCAGGTGTTGAACCTTATCCTAATCCAGAAGGTCTTTCATTACACTACAAAGATCCACAAGGTCGAATTCAAGGCCCTTTTTCTGGTGCTGACATCATTGGATGGTTCGAGGCTAGCTATTTCGGTATTGATTTGCTGGTTCGTGTTGCAAATGCACCTCCTGATGCTCCTTTCTTAATGCTTGGGGATGTTATGCCTCACCTACGAGCGAAGGCAAGGCCACCTCCAGGGTTTAGCACCACAAAATCCAGTGATATGCTAATGCCAGAGGCTACACCTACGGGGAAGTTTGTCAGCTCCAGTAGCACACATGATGGATCAGCTGGTGTTGGTATTTTCAACGGTGGGCCAAGCAGGAATGGCGGTGCAGTTGAAGCCCAGAATCGTTTTCTGGAGTCACTTATGTCTAATAGTATGCAAGGTTCTTCAGCTGCTATGACTGGAGGTTTGTTTACTGGCGAGAGAGCCTGCCTATTTTCATTCCATATATTTATTAATTGTCTCTGCTACTTATATCATGCATACTTTCTGTCTTGACACCGTATTTTTTTGGAATTAGGGCTGAATGAATACAGCAACAGTAGCTTCGGCAACATTGCGATGGCTGGAGGGGAGAGCGGGAACAGCATGAATTATTTTCTGGCGCAGCAAAGATTGTTGGAGAGACAAAAATCGTCCCAAAACACTGTTCCATATTGGTCTGGAGATGGCAATCAAGCTGCACAAGCACAGAATAAAGATATAGCTTCAGAAGTGTCTGCTCTGCACTCTAAAGTGCCCAGTTCCATGGCTGATCCATCTCGTCAAGCTTCACAATCTCAGAATGTTGACTTGCTAGCTATGCTTCATTCTGCGGAGAAACCTAAAGCACCTGCTGGATTGCCACCATGGTCAAACTATCCTGAAGCCAAAAATCTTAATCCTAACCTTCACGTGGATCTCACTCAAGGACCACTTAACATGCATCAAAATCTGCAGAATTCTCAGCAAATGGCTACTGCTGGTCAACAACAGAACTTCATGCCACAGAACCAGGCACCAAGCCATTTGCCACCTGAGAAGTTGCTTGCTGAGATATCTCAAGATCCACAACTCTTGCACATGTTTCAACAACAGTATCTGCTATCACAACTACAGTTGCAATCGCAGCCACCAGTGACACCTCAGCCTCAGCCACAACTCTCAATGCTGGACAAGATGATATTGCTTCAGCAGCAACAGCAGCAACAGCAGCAGCAGCAGCAGCAGCAGCAGCAGCAGCAGCAGCTGCAACAACGATTACAGCTTGAGCAGCAGCAGAAGGTGTTACTGCAGCAACAACACCTAATTTCTCAAGTTGCACCTCATGGTCATTCCAACCAGCAGCTTGATGGCCCTTATGGGTCAAAGCATACTTCATTGCCAGCTGGTGATTCCATGAACCTTGGTGTTAGAAAAATTCAAGATGTTCTTGAAGTTGATCGGATTTTGACTAACCATGGTACAACACAAGGGCAACAATCTAGTCAAGCATTTATGAATATGAGGGGTATGGAGGGTGTTGGATTAACACAAAACTCTGTACCTACTGTGCCAATGCCTCATGAAATTTTTATGGGTGTGCCTCCAAAAGAACGGTATTCCTATCCTCAGAAGTCGGAAAATTTTGCAAGTACCAACACTCAACCTAATGCAAGTATGGTCAACCCGATGCTAACAGAAGTTGCAGAAAGATATGAAGAGAAGTCTGCTAACTATCAACAAGTTGGAATAGACAAAGCTGAAAGTAAGCCTGAAAATATTTTTAGTTCACGTTCTAATGTGCGTAGCAGTTCAGCTCTTAGTGAGACACCGCCGAATCCATTATTGGACATCATGTCACCTCATAACCGTGTCCAGGAAATGAAAGATGCCCCTACTCCAGTTGAGCTAACTATGGAAGCTGATGCAAAAGCTCCTGATACACAAGAGATGAAGAAAGCAGAAAAGAAAAAGAAGCAGAAGAAGAAGCAGACAGCTGTAGATGTTGGCAAAGCAGCCCCAAAGACAGTTTCCCAGCAGCCAAGACTAGATGCTGAAGGTGATGGATCAAATCAGGGTAGTACTAGACATGGTTTGCCAGATGATACAGAGGATCTGTTTTGGGGCTCCCCTGTCAGAGCGGAAAGCTCTTCTAGATCTGTTGGACCTCCGCTGGGCTTTGAATCATCTGCGAATTTTCCTCCCAAGAGTCTTCCCGAGGAGTATGATGTCAGCAGAGCTGAATGGGAGCATAGTGCTCTATCTGAGCCTCATGCTGCGGCAAGCCAAAAGGTTGGAAACCAACCCAAGGACCCAGACCTAAGTCATTGCTGGAAATTCAAGCTGAGGAACAACTAAGAGCACAGAGGGTAGCTGCGGACAATATTAAGACAGCTGTGCCAGTGGTATCTCTGCCATCAGTTCCTTGGAGTACCATGTCAGCATCTTCCGAGCAGCAGTTTGGGGGTGCAGGTAGATCACTGGGTGGCCAAGAAAGTGCTGGCGACTCAAGGAACAAGAGAAGCCAGTTGCACGATTTGTTGGCAGAAGAAGTTCTAGCAAGGTCTAGTAATGCAGACAATGAGAACACAAGTAGTGCTAATGATGTTTCGTTTCCTCCTTTGTCACCTGCTGTTGTTCAGCCTGATGCTCCTGCTTTTGATGATACTGACTTTATTGAGGCCAAGGACTCCAAAAAGAACAAGAAAAAGGGAGCAAAGTCAAAGGGACCTGCTGTAAAAGCCCCATTTCCTGTTGGTTCTGTTGAATCAGCAATCTCTATACCTGCTGAAAAGGTCAAATCTTCAAAGCAAGCACAACTAGATAAGGAAATACTACCGGCTCCACCAAGTGGTCCATCCTTTGGAGATTTTGTTCCGTGGAAGACTGATCAGACAAATTTTGCACCTGCTCCAGCGTGGTCCACTGATGCTGCAAAGATGCACAAACCCTTGTCTCTGCGAGATATTCAGAGAGAGGAAGAAAGGAGATCAGGTGTTGTCCAGCAACAACCACCCTCACCAACTCCAGCAAAGGTGTCTATGAACCAACGGAATCATGTTAATGTTCCTTCTAGGCAAGCTTCTGGCTCTTCTCCATCAAAGACAGTTGCTCCTGTCCAGATGAGTTCCAATCCTTCCAACCGTGCCAAGTCAAATGCCGAAGATGATCTGTTTTGGGGCCCTTCTGACCACTCCAAACAAGATATGAAACAGTATGTTTCTATTTTCTTTGTGATGGTTTTTTACAGCCACTTGATTGTTTGTTGGCAATTTTCTTATTACTATCAACCCTTTGCATTTCTGGCGTATTGACTTACAATCTTCTGAATAAGTATAAGCGAAATAATGACTGCAGTGAACTGCGGAGTTATGACTACCCTGTCCTGCAGTTCTATCTACATGTAGTTAGTTGGTTAAGAAGTTATGTAGAACATCTTGCAATTCATTTAAGTACCAGGACTTGATAGTAATTATAGTTCTCCCTCTAAATTATTTGAAGTTCTAGCTGGTCCTAAGTCAAACTTCTTTAAGTTTTACCAAACCTATAGAAAAATGTATTAACATCTACAACACCAAACTAGTTTCATTAGATTCATCATAAAATATATTTGTGTACTATATATATTTGATGTAGGGAAGATTGGTCTGAAGAAAATGTTAGAACTTCAAATAATTTTGAACGTCGGGAGTACCTGATTTGATTTGTAAGTATTGTCGTAATTTGTTTATATTGGTTGTGTATTAGTGTTGTCAAATATTGCTTTGATCATGAATATTCTGCTCACATGCTTTACATATCCTTTGATGGCAGTTCATAATATAATTTATAATTACTACTTTTTCCTTGAAGCTCATTTTGCACCTTGCATGTCCATCACACTTATGACTAGCCTAGGTTGTCTCTGCAAAATTGTTCCCATGGTGTACTATTCCATTGGGCTGTCATCAAATGGGTTATCAGCAAACCTCTACTATTGGAGAAGTAGAGACTAAAATCGCCCATGCACGAATTTCTGAATAAGCCATATTCCCCACTTGTCTAATTGTTCGTCTGAACTGCCCAAAGTCCATCGCTTTCATATGTGCCTGCTTTTTTTAATTCACTCAAGACTAGGTCTAAAAGTTCAGAAGTGAAGGTCGCTCTGATGGTAGAGTACTACCTCAGGTCTGCTTTAATTGACGGGGATTGAGCTAGCTGCATGTATGTATTGAACTGGCCGCGTCGATTAAAAGCGTCCGGAGGAAGTACTTGGTTAATTTAACATTACTTGATCATCGATCTTCATATGTGAATATGCATATGTCAATTGGATAATAAAGAGTTTGCATACCACTTCATGCTAAAAACATTTCGTAGGTGATACTGTTACTATTGTTATTCTTGCCGCTTGCTCTATTGACCTGGCTGAGTAGATCGGCTTTGGCTGAGGAAGAGACTAGACCACACACCACAGTGACAAACTTGAAGAAACAGTATCACTGGATGAATAGGAAGATTCAAGGGCTGGACTGGTTGGATACATATTGTAAATAAGTAACATGTAACAAACTCAATCCGTAATTGATTGCTGCCAACTGCACCTGTAATTATGAACATAGCTACCTATACCAGTAGTTATATCTTCCCTATGACTAACTGATAAGTAGGGCTGCTGCCTTCCATTCTACGTCCAGGCGCTCCTAGTATCCAAACACATACGATGCTTTGATTTCTATGACTTCCTTGCACAATTAGAATTTTATAGCATGTCTACCGTGTACATCTGGTACTCTGCTTGACCATTGATGGCTGGAACATCCTTTCCTGTTTTTTTTGGTCTTACTACCCAGTTTGTTTCTTTTGTATGGAATTTCTCTAAGGGGCTTATATTTTTTTCTTATGATATTTAACAGGTCAGAATTCCCAAGTCTTTCAAGTCAGAGCAGAAGTTCCATAACTAAAGACCAGGCTCCATTGAATCGTCAGAAGTCTCAGGCTAGCAAGTTACCACTTTCAACGGCTCCTACTGCCAAGCTAACCGGGAAAGGCAAGACGGAGGCATCAAACAAGCAGACAGGTAAGTTAGTTGGTGATCATATGTTTTTCAAGTCGCTTTGCTTCTGTGTATTTCTAACACTCTTATGCTGCAGAGGCAATGGACTTCAGGGATTGGTGTGACAGCGAGTGGTCCAGGCTCACCGGAACAAATGGTATTAATTCTCACTAGGGTAGTTTGCTTAAAACTCATCAGTCTTCTGATTGCCTGTTCCATTTTTGCCCACAGATACAAGTTTCCTTGAGTTCTGCATTAAGCAGTCGGCTGGTGAAGCAGAAACGCTTCTCCGGGAGAACGTTGGCTCTCTCGACCGCAACGGTCAGTTCATCGACAAGTTCCTCAACTACAAGGCGTTTCTGTCCAAAGAGGTGATCGAGACAGCATTCAGAGCCCCCAGCAACCGCCCTCGTGGGGATGCCACCTCGCGCCTGAACCCTGTTCCTGCAGCCAAAGGAGGCCCAAGTGCCGAAGCAGAACAGGACGCCGGAGGAAAGAAGAAAGGGAAGAAAGGGAAGAAGGTGAGCGCAGCAGTCTTAGGATTCAATGTAGTCAGCAACCGCATCATGATGGGTGAGATCCAGAATGTGGATTAGTAGGTCTGCATAGAATGATGGCACCGCGCTGTACATACTTTCGGCGCTCTCAGATAGATTGTTTAGACTTGTTGCGATGGCAACCGAGCTTATGAGGTGATTTTCGTCTCTCCTTTCTCGAGATGCGTGCAAGCTGCCCAATTTTGGCTTCCTGTAAACTGACAGCAGATTTTGTTTCCGATAGAACTTCACTCCAGAATGAAGAACATAGACCAATTTTGTTTGTTGCCTGGTGTACCTTTGGCCAAAGCATGGGAAGGTGCTTAGATGTTGGCATCGTCTATTAGTTCGATTTAAGTGCTACTCCCTCCGTTATCTTTTGTAAGACGTTTTAGCTCTTTTCTAGATTTACTCACTTTAATTTGTATTTCTAGTATGTAGATTCACTCATTTTGCTTTGTATCTAATCTACTACCTCTGGACCGAATCAATTGACGCGCCACTGTAGGAAACATGCATGCTCACT
>NC_061514.1:180950850-180995548 GCF_022539505.1 Lolium rigidum | reverse complement strand
TGGAGACGTATCAAAGGTTCCACAAGGAACCCATGCACTTCATCATGGTTGGTGTGTTTTGGGTTGATGGTGCTGCGGTAGATGCGGTTCATGATGTCGTAGACGGGAAGGAGGTGGTAAGCACTTCCACACAACATCCTCCCGGGGATGTAGAGATTTGCCATCTTCTCCTTGGCCATTGGCTTGGCTTGGAGATGAATCCGGAAGACGTTGTAGTCATTGATGATGAGCTCATATCCAATGCCTCTAGCGAAATCCTCCCACGTGGCCTCCATCATATGCTCCCTAGTCATCCACCTCAAGGTACGGAAGCCATTTTCATCCTAAAGAAACACCACGGTGGCATAGAATAGACATATCACCTCCTTGGAGTAGTTGTGAGAGAAAGTCATTAGTGGAATAAGCCCTTGCTCCTCACATATCTCAAGAGCTTCTCCAAAGTATTCGAGGTTGGAGTTGAGCTTTTCCATGCTGATGGAATATTGAGGGCAACAGTTGAATTCCTTGGCTCCATAGACTTCTTTGTAGATCCTCTCTTGGTCGGCATGATAGAAGAAGGGATTGGGGCATTGACGAGCATTCCTTGGTAGCAAATATGGATTGGCTCCTCTTATTTGCAAGATTGGGCTTTCTTGAGCTCTACCATCGACTTTTGAGGGCCTTGGGCTGCCCTTACGCCGACTGCTGCATCCCTCGACGCTTGGTGAGCCTAGCGGGAACGATCTCCTCTTGCTCATCTTCATCTCGATGACGACGAGAGGGTGGCTTAACCTTGCCGCCACCACGGGTCCTAGGTGCTCCTGTGAATAGCAAAGGTTTGGGAGGGAATAGGGGATAAGTGCACAAGTCACGAATTTAAGGATCAAAGAGGACACTAACAAGCAACATTGGTGAACCTAGTCAAAGCGGTAGTACCGCAATTTCGAACCGGTAGTACCGCTTGGACCGGTAGTACCGCCCGTGAATGAGCGGTACTACCGCTCAAGCTCAGCACATCGAAATCGAGATTGAGGACATGGCAAAGTAGTTCATAGTGTCACACATTGTTGCTAGCTAGTATCCCCGCACATGTAGAGCTTCCAAGAGGGCTTCTCCACCGCAAACCTCCATCAAACCCTAGCCTATGCATCTAGGGAGTTCAACACACCCTAGAGAGAGAGATTAGGGTTCATACCGGGAGAACATGGCGGAGAAGAGGGTGGGGAAGCTTCTCCACGGAGGAGATTTGGCCGGCGCGGCTGGAAGAGGAGATCGGGGCCGATCTCCTCGAGGTCTTGAGCTTGGGGGCGTCGGTGACTTGAGGAGGATGGGATTTTGTGGTGGTTTGGGATGAATCCCGACCCAACCGGTACCTCTAGTCAAAAACGCAAGCGGTAGTACCGCTCGTAGAAGCGGTAGTACCGCTTACCGGTACTTGCCCGGTACCTCTAGCGGTAGTACCGCTCTGGGGACAAAATTCAGTTTTGTCAGATTACTGCCCAAAGCGGTAGTACCGGCTGAGATCCGGTAGTACCGGCCTCCAAACTCAAAGACACTCAGATTTTAGTGTAGACTTGTGCTTTTAGACTGAGATGGCTCAAGAGATAGATGATGGCTTAGGATTAGATGACGGAACTGTTAAGGTACTACCCAACCAAGCTCGCAAGAATCAAAGCAAGAAAAGCCAAGCTTGGGTGAATCTCCCATGAAGAAACAAAGACAAAAGAAGAAACGAAAAACACAACACGAACAACAACTCCTCAAGGAGGAGGTTGGTGGCCGAAGCCACCGTGTAAGAGTTTGGTAGTGTGAGGTCGCGTAGAGACCTAGGACTCACGACTACAACTCAGCATGAAGCTCATAGTCACTTAATTGATTAATAGCATATGCTTTGGGTTTCTTTATGCGTTATGGGGGGAGGGATAGCTCAATAAATTTAAACCGCACTCCCCCTATGTTCATGCGTGCTTTACATCTAGACATATGGCACAAGAGTGGTATAAGTACCCACTTTTGACACAATGTCCGAATGAGAAGCACAAAGGTAGAGAAGCAAACCTTGATGACTATCGGTAGAGAGTGAGACCATTGACTTGTCGGACTCATTTGGGAAGAATTGAGACTTGGGGTTGCTATACCGTTGGACCCCTCATATCTTGCTCTTGAGTATGTCTTGTACTTTGCTTGAATTATGAAAGAGTCTTGACGCTTTAGCACCCCGGCGAGAATGGACCAAAGGATAGATTCTTGTGAGGTCCCTTGATCTTCATCATGGTTTAGGTCCTCGCCTTGACCTCATTGTTGTTGATGCCGAAACTTGAGGTTGTGAAAGAGATGATCTAGCACTTGGTTGTCTAGTGGAAGAGACTTGGCCTTGTGGTGTAGATGGCTCCACATAGGTGGAACTTCGTCCTTCCCCGGCACACATAGAAGGTAGCTTTTGGGATCGGCGAGTGCCAACACCCATCCTTCCTATGGTAACCGGGGAATTGCATCTCCTTTCTCACAAGAAGCACTTCGCCTCCTCCAAAGAACTGTCATATCCATCGAAAGGTCTCATCACTCAATACCACAAACCACACAATAGACTCATACTCCATCATCATGTTTGAGTGTCTTCTTAGGTTTGTTTCTCACTTCCGACAGCCCCATGAGGTTAGGGTAAGAGTATGGCTAGGAGTATATAGTGGATTCCTTCTTTGCCGATGAAGACATCCAAGATCTTGAGCATAAACTCCATTCCATTGTTGCTTCTTCTTGTAATGATTATGTCATAGACTTTGTATTGAAATTGTTTGAGAAACTTCATCATGGTACATTTCCTTCAACACAATTCCTACAAAACACGATCTCTACACAAAGAAGCAAATTCCATTAGTCCTAGACCGTGGCCTCTTGAAGAGACTAGCTCCACAAGAGAACCACTACATGTTCATTATAGTAGGTACAAAGACCCAAGAGTGTAATGCAATGAACAAAGAGAACATACGCAAGAGTCTTGACAAGGTAGGACATGATCACCACCTTGTCAAGGCTCCAATACCTTTAAGCTCGCTTGTGTTGACGTCATGAGAATGATAGAGATAAGTGACTCGATGACGGCAACGAATTCCTTGCTTCCGGACATAAGACTTGTGGCTTCAAGATGAACCACCCAATAAGCACCTCCGAAAGCAAGGTCCTTCATGGATCAAGACTTAGAAATAGGAACCCATTTTTCAATGGGCCCTATCATGACGTTCTTCATTTCATTGATCATTCTTCCTCTCTCAATCTTCTTTGGCATGATTCCCACTTCTCCTTCATTGCATAGGTCCTCATAGGCTTCAATGACTCCTTCCAAGAATTGGATTTGGACTTGGAGACTCTCAATCTCGGACTTCAAGTGGTTAACTTCATCTTCATGATCCGATAGAGCTTCCTCAAGAAGAGAATTTCTTCTCAAGAGTAAACGCTTGTGTCTCTCCAAAGTGGCAATGTCGTCTTCATGATTACAACAAGTGTGATCCTTGCTTGAGAGTTGGTATTCTTTTAAGGCTTCATCTTGCATAAGCTTGATCACCATAAGTTTGTCCTTGCTTCTCTTAAGATACGCAATTTCATCCTCATGGTTACAACAAGTGACATTTTCTTTGCTCAAACGGATCCACTCCAACAAGGATTCATTTTGCCTCTCATTCACTTCAAATAGCTTGGCCTTGTGTTTCTTTAGAGTGGCGATTTCTTCTTCGTGATCACAACATTGCACCTTCTCTTTACTCAAGCGATAGTATTCATCCAAGGCCTTCTCTTGAGTTGAGATGACTTCCAAGAATTTTGCATTGTGTGTTCTCAAGAAGCAAACTTCGTCAAGGAGCTTGTCCAAACATGAATTAGGACCTTCATCTTCTTTCTTCTTGGCAAAGGTTGCAACATCCTCAAGCGACCATTCATGATTTTCTTCAAGATAACACTCCTTTGCCTTGAGCTTGTCCACCCAACCAAGAGCATAATCTCGGTCCTTGTTGAGTTGGGAGATGAGAGAATTGTTGAAGTCTTCAAGAATAAGAGCACTAGCTTCAAGAGTCATACGCATGCACACTTCTTCCTCGTAAGCTTGGGTGAGAGAGATAAGTTCTAATTCCTCCTTCTTTTCAAGCCTTTCCTTTTCCACAATATGATCTCGATCTCCTAGCATGTTAGTTCTAGGTTTCTCGGTGGAGGAGATCTTGGTGACGTCGTTGTTGAAGGATAGCTTGGAGAGCCCTTTGGGGAGAGATCTAAACTTGCTCTTACGAATGAGGTATCCACCATTTACGTCCCTTCTCTCGTAGATACAATCCGCAACAAAGTGACTTTTGTCGCCACAATTGTAGCAAGAGCTTCTTGGTCTTGAGTTTCGTTTCTTGTTTCCACTCCAAGGAAGGAGACCATTGTAGAACTTTTTCTTGATCCAAAGGTCATCCACAAATGTCGCTCCAAGATCTCGCATTTGCATGGCGAGAGCAATAAGGCGCCGGTACATCTCTTCGGGCGATTCTCCCTCTTCCATGATGAAGTCGTTGGCCATCACTTCATTAAAGCGAGAGCATTGAATGTTCCCATTTCCAAGGAAGAGTTTGTCAAGTTCATCCCAAGCTTCCTTGGCGGACTTGAGCGAGCGGATATGAGCGCGGTCCTTGGGAGTAATGGCCAAGTGAATCATGTTGATGGCGATGGCGTTGAGTTGATCGTCCACCACTTCCCTTCTTGTCAAGTTCATTGGGTCTTGTGGTGAATATCCCTCCTCAATGATACGCCAAAGCTCGGTATAAGCGCTGCGCACATGGGAACGCATTAAGGATTGCCAATTTTCAAAGCTATTAGATTCAAGTAGCGGTGGTGAACCATGAGTCAAAATGCGAGGCATAGGTATTGGGACATTTACGGTGTAATCACATGGTGGTGCAGTGATGGCGTGTATTTCACACGTTCGTTGGGCAACCCCAAGAGGAAGGTATGATGCGCACAGCAGCAAGTTTTCCTCGAAAGAAACCAAGGTTTAATCGAACCAGGAGGAGTCAAGAAGCACGTTGAAGGTTGATGGCGGCGGGATGTAGTGCGGCGCAACACCGTAGATTCCGGCGCCAACGTGGAACCCGCACAACACAACCAAAGTACTTTGCCCCAACGAAACAAAGTGAGGTTGTCAATCTCACCGGCTTGCCGTAACAAAGGATTAACCGTATTGTGTGGAAGATGATTGTTTGCAGAGAAAACAAGTAAAACAAGTATTGCAAGCAGATTTGTATTTCAAGCATTAAAAGAATGGACCGGGGTCCACAGCTCACTAGAGGTGTCTCTCCCATAAGATAAAAGCATGTTGGGTGAACAAATTACAGTCGGGCAATTGACAAATAGAGAGGGCATAACAATGCACATACATGACATGATAAGTATAGTGAGATTTAATTGGGCATTACGACAAAGTACATAGACCGCCATCCAACCGCATCTATGCCTAAAAAGTCCACCTTCAGAGTTATCGTCCGAACCCCTTCCAAGCATTAAGTTGCAAAGCAACAGTACAATTGCATTAAGTATGGTGCGTAATGTAATCAACAACTACATCCTCGGACATAGCGCCAATGTTTTATCCCTAGTGGCAACAAGACAACACAACCTTAGAACTTTCTCGTCACCGTCCCGTGTGTCAATGCAGCATGAACCCACTATCGAGCATAAATACTCCCTCTTGGAGTTAAAAGCAAAAACTTGGCCGCAGCCTCTACTAGTAACGGAGAGCATGCAAGATCATAAACAACACATATGTAATAACTTGATAATTAACATAACATGGTATTCTCTATCCATCGGATCCCGACAAACACAACATAGAGTATTACGTATAGATGATCTTGATCATGTTAGGCAGCTCACAAGATCCAACAATGAAGCACAATGAGGAGAAGACAACCATCTAGCTACCGCTATGGACCCATAGTCCAGGGGTGAACTACTCACTCATCACTCCGGAGGCGACCATGGCGGTGTAGAGTCCTCCGGGAGATGAATCCCCTCTCCGGCAGGGTGCCGGAGGAGATCTCCGTAATCCCCCGAGATGGGATCGGCGGCGGCGGCGTCTCGCAAGGTTTTCCGTATCGTGGTTTTTCGCATCGTGGGTTTCGCGACGGAGGCTTTAAGTAGGCGGAAGGGCAGAGTCGGGGGCCGACGAGGGGCCCACACCACAGGCGGCGCGGCCCCCCTTGGCCGCGCCGCCATGTGGTTTGGCCACCTCGTGGCCCCACTTCGTATGCTCTTCGGTCTTCTCGGAAGGTTCGTGGCAAAATAGGCCCCCGGGTCTTCGTTTCGTCCAATTCCGAGAATATTTCGTTACTAGGATTTCTGAAACCAAAAACAGCAGTAAAACAGAACCGGCACTTCGGCATCTTGTTAATAGGTTAGTTCCGTAAAATGCACGAATATGACATAAAGTGTGCATAAAACATGTAGGTATCATCAATAATATGGCATAGAACATAAGAAATTATCGATACGTCTGAGACGTATCAAGCATCCCCAAGCTTAGTTCTCGCTCGTCCCGAGCAGGTAAAACGATAACAAAGATAATTTCTCAAGTGATATGCCATCATAACCTTGATCATACTATTTGTAAACATATGTAGTGGATGCAGCGATCAAAACAATGGTAATGACATGAGTAAACAAGTGAATCATAAAGCAAAGACTTTTCATGAATAGTACTTCAAGACAAGTATTAATAAGTCTTGCATAAGAGTTAACTCATAAAGCAATAAATCAAAGTAAAGGTATTGAAGCAACACAAAGGAAGATTAAGTTTCAGCGGTTGCTTTCAACTTGTAACATGTATATCTCATGGATAATTGTCAACATAGAGTAATATAACAAGTACAATATGCAAGTATGTAGGAATCAATGCACAGCTCACACAAGTGTTTGCTTCTTGAGGTGGAGAGAGATAGGTGAACCGACTCAACATAAAAGTAAAGAGAATGGTCCTTCAAAGAGGAAAGCATCGATTGCTATATTTGTGCTAGAGCTTTTATTTTGAAAACATGAAACAATTTTGTCAACGGTAGTAATAAAGCATATGAGTTATGTAAATTATATCTTACAAGTTGCAAGTCTCATGCATAGTATACTAATAGTGCCCGCACCTTGTCCTAATTAGCTTGGACTACCGGATCTTTGCAATGCACATGTTTTAACCAAGTGTCACAATGGGGTACCTCCATGCCGCCCGTACAAAGGTCTAAGGAGAAAGCTCGCATTTTGGATTTCTCGCTTTTGATTATTCTCAACTTAGACATCCATACCGGGACAACATGGACAACATGATAATGGACTCCTCTTTAATGCATAAGCATGTGGCAACAATTATTATTCTCATATGAGATTGAGGATATATGTCCAAAACTCGAAACTTCCACCATGAATCATGGCTTTAGTTAGCGGCCCAAAGTTCTTCTCTAACAATATGCATGCTCCAACCATGAAGGTGGTAGATCTCTCTTACTTCGTACAAGACGGACATGCATAGCAACTCACATGATATTCAACAAAGAATAGTTGATGGCGTCCCCGTAAACATGGTTATCGCACAACAAGCAACTTAATAAGAGATAAAGTGCATAAGTACATATTCAATACCACAATAGTTTTTAAGCTATTTGTCCCATGAGCTATATATTGCAAAGGTGAATGATGGAATTTTAAAGGTAGCACTCAAGCAATTTACTTTGGAATGGCGGATAAATACCATGTAGTAGGTAGGTATGGTGGACACAAATGGCATAGTGGTTGGCTCAAGTATTTTGGATGCATGAGAAGTATTCCCTCTCGATACAAGGTTTAGGCTAGCAAGGTTATTTGAAACAAACACAAGGATGAACGGTACAGCAAAACTCACATAAAAGACATATTGTAAACATTATAAGACTCCATACCGTCTTCCTTGTTGTTCAAAACTCAATACTAGATGTTATCTAGACTCTAGAGAAACCAAATATGCAAACCAAATTAGCAAGCTCTAAGTATTTCTTCATTAATGGGTGCAAAGTATATGATGCAAGAGCTTAAACATGAGCACAACAATTGCCAAGTATCAAATTATCCAAGACATTTTAGAGTTACTACATGTAGCATTTTCCAATTCCAACCATATAACAATTTAACGAAGAAGAAACTTCGCCATGAATACTATGAGTAGAGCCTAAGGACATATTTGTCCATATGCTACAGCGTGAGCGTGTCTCTCTCCCATAAAGTGAATGCTAGGATCCATTTTATTCAAACAAAACAAAAAACAAAAACAAACCGACGCTCCAAGCAAAGTACATAAGATGTGACGGAATAAAAATATAGTTTCAGTGGAGGAACCTGATAATGTTGTCGATGAAGAAGGGGATGCCTTGGGCATCCCCAAGCTTAGACGCTTGAGTCTTCTTAGAATATGCAGGGGTGAACCACCGGGGCATCCCCAAGCTTAGAGCTTTCACTCTCCTTGATCATATTGCATCATACTCCTCTCTTGATCCTTGAAAACTTCCTCCACACCAAACTCGAAACAACTCATTAGAGGGTTAGTGCATAATAAAAATTCACATGTTCAGAGGTGACACAATCATTCTTAACACTTCTGGACATTGCATAAAGCTACTGGACATTAATGGATCAAAGAAATTCATCCAACATAGCAAAAGAGGCAATGCGAAATAAAAGGCAGAATCTGTCAAAACAGAACAGTCCGTAAAGATGGATTTTATTAGGCCACCAGACTTGCTCAAATGAAAATGCTCAAATTGAATGAAAGTTGCGTACATATCTGAGGATCATGCACGTAAATTGGCTTAATTTTCTGAGCTACCTACAGGGAGGTAGACCCAGATTCGTGACAAGCAAAGAAATCTGGAACTCGCGCAAGTAATCCAAATCTAGTACTTACTTTACTATCAAAGACTTTACTTGGCACAACAAAACATCAAAACTAAGATAAGGAGAGGTTGCTACAGTAGTAAACAACTTCCAAGACTCAAATATAAAACAAAAGTACTGTAGCAAAATAACACATGGGTTATCTCCCAAGAAGTTCTTTCTTTATAGCCATTAAGATGGGCTCAAGCAGCTTTAATGATGCACTCGCAAGAAATAGTATTTGAAGCAAAAGAGAGCATCAAGAGGCAAATTCAAAACACATTTAAGTCTAACATGCTTCCTATGCATAGGAATCTTGTAAATAAACAAGTTCATGAAGAGCAAAGTAACAAGCATAGGAAGATAAAACAAGTGTAGCTTCAAAAATTTCAAGCACATAGAGAGGTGTTTTAGTAACATGAAAATTTCTACAACCATATTTTCCTCTCTCATAATAATTTTCAGTAGCATCATGAGCAAACTCAACAATGTAACTATCACATAAAGCATTCTTATCATGAGTCTCATGCATAAAATTATTACTCTCCACATAAGCATAATCAATTTTATTAGTTGTAGTGGGAGCAAATTCAACAAAGTGGCTATCATCATATATAGGAGGCATATTGTAATCATAAAAGAAAATTTTCTCCTCAATGCTTGGGGGACTAAAAAGATCATGCTCATCGTAGCCAGCCTTCCCCAAGCTTAGAATTTTCCATAGCATTAGCAACAATGGTGTTCAAAGCATCCATAGTAATAACATTCCCATTAGCATGCATATAAAGTTCCATGGGTTTTTTAATTCTCTCTTCAAACACATCATGTCCTAATTCAAGATAAAGTTCATAAAGATCTCTCATATTTTTGTTGTTTTCCATTATGCTTAACTAGTGAAATAAAAACATGCATGATATTAAGTAAAGTAAAACAAGTAACTAATTTTTTTGTGTTTTTGATATAGAAGCAAGACAGTAAATAAAGTAAAGCTAGCAACTAATTTTTTTGTGTTTTGATATAATGCAGCAAACAAAGTAGTAAATAAAATAAAGCAAGACAAAAACAAAGTAAAGAGATTGAGAAGTGGAGACTCCCTTGCAGCCGTGTCTTGATCTCCCCAGCAACGGCGCCGTAAAATTTGCTTGATGGCGTGTAGTTGACACGTCCGTTGGGCAACCCCAAGAGGAAGGTGTGATGCGCACAGCAGCAAGTTTCCCTCGCAAGAAACCAAGGTTTAATCGAACCAGAGAGGAGTCAAGAAGCACGTTGAAGGTTGATGGCGGCGGGATGTAGTGCGGCGCAACACCGTAGATTCCGGCGCCAACGTGGAACCCGCACAACACAACCAAAGTACTTTGCCCCAACGAAACAAAGTGAGGTTGTCAATCTCACCGGCTTGCCGTAACAAAGGATTAACCGTATTGTGTGGAAGATGATTGTTTGCAGAGAAAACAAGTAAAACAAGTATTGCAAGCAGATTTGTATTTCAAGATTAAAAGAATGGACCGGGTCCACAGCTCACTAGAGGTGTCTCTCCCATAAGATAAAAGCATGTTGGGTGAACAAATTACAGTCGGCAATTGACAAATAGAGAGGGCATAACAATGCACATACATGACATGATAAGTATAGTGAGATTTAATTGGGCATTACGACAAAGTACATAGACCGCCATCCAACCGCATCTATGCCTAAAAAGTCCACCTTCAGTGTTATCATCCGAACCCCTTCCAAGCATTAAGTTGCAAAGCAACAGACAATTGCATTAAGTATGGTGCGTAATGTAATCAACAACTACATCCTCGGACATAGCGCCAATGTTTTATCCCTAGTGGCAACAAGACAACACAACCTTAGAACTTTCTCGTCATCGTCCCATGTGTCAATGCAGGCATGAACCCACTATCGAGCATAAATACTCCCTCTTGGAGTTAAAAGCAAAAACTTGGCCAGAGCCTCTACTAGTAACGGAGAGCATGCAAGATCATAAACAACACATATGTAATAACTTGATAATTAACATAACATGGTATTCTCTATCCATCGGATCCCGACAAACACAACATAGAGTATTACAGTATAGATGATCTTGATCATGTTAGGCAGCTCACAAGATCCAACAATGAAGCACAATGAGGAGAAGACAACCATCTAGCTACCGCTATGGACCCATAGTCCAGGGGTGAACTACTCACTCATCACTCCGGAGGCGACCATGGCGGTGTAGAGTCCTCCGGGAGATGAATCCCCTCCCGGCAGGTGCCGGAGGAGATCTCCGTAATCCCCCGAGATGGGATCGGCGGCGGCGGCGTCTCGCAAGGTTTTCCGTATCGTGGTTTTTCGCCTCGTGGGTTTCGCGACGGAGGCTTTAAGTAGGCGGAAGGGCGCAGTCGGGGGCCGACGAGGGGCCCACACCACAGGGCGGCGCGGCCCCCCTTGGCCGCGCCGCCATGTGGTTTGGCCACCTCGTGGCCCCACTTCGTATGCTCTTCGGTCTTCTCGGAAGGTCCGTGGCAAAATAGGCCCCCGGGTCTTCGTTTCGTCCAATTCCGAGAATATTTCGTTACTAGGATTTCGAAACCAAAAACAAGCAGTAAAACATGAACCGGCACTTCGGCATCTTGTTAATAGGTTAGTTCCGTAAAATGCACGAATATGACATAAAGTGTGCATAAAACATGTAGGTATCATCAATAATATGGCATAGAACATAAGAAATTATCTATACGTCTGAGACGTATCATGTGGCAGACCGGCGATGATCACCTCTTAATTGTCTCCGCAACCGGAGATTCATCCTTCCCTTTTGATGAGGTGTCAACATCCTCAAGATCCTTTTCCCGAGGTGGCTTTGTCGATTGCTCAACAAATCCAACGAGAGGAAAAGTGTTAACTTGTGGGCGGGGGAACATTGACACCTCTCTTATGATCTATGATGGGGTTTGGTTTTGGAGTAATCAACTCCATCATCATAGCCTTCAATTGGAGACAATGGATGACTCCAATTCTTCGAGGTCATCCAAAGTAGCCGGAGTATTATCGGCAATTGATGATGGAGATGATTGCTCACCTGGGAAGGACTCCATTAACATCCACCTCTTGATTGGCCATTTCTTAGATGGAAAGCCCGAGCAAGAAAACCTTGCTCTCCGATACCATTTGAATGGATCGTAGCGATCAAGAGGGTGGGGAATGGAGACGCTACGTAAAGTTTTAGTCTTTTCAATTTTTAGTGCAACCGAAGGTAAAGGTGATAGCTTTAGCGATGTACGGTGATCTCTACAATGATCCTAGACAAGTACAACAAGCAAAGGAATCACACAAAGATAGTAAGAGTAAGGAGCGGGACAACCGTGAGGGCGCGGAGACGAGGCGAGGTTTGTTTCCGCAGCTCCTTCCACAATAGGAAGTACGTCTGCTGTTGAGGAGGTGCTAGTCTCACACAAGAGACTAGACGGCCACACCACGAAGGAAGGCCTCACCTTCTTCCTCGAGAGAGCCTCTCACGAAGGTGCTCCCCTTCTCCACTAAGGCACCTAGGTCGAGGCGGTGATTCCTTCAAAAGGTTGGAGGCGAGCTCCACACCACAAAGAGGCTCCCAACAACCCATCGGGCTAGTACAACACCAAGCTAGCCTCCATGGATGCACTTCTTCCAAGATTCCACCATAGGAACTCTACCACCAAGATCCACTAAGGACTACCACGAATTGGTGAAATTTCTCTCGGTAGAACGATAGATCGGGGTCTCCTCCACCACTTCTCAAAGTATGAGCAAGATTGATTGGGTAGGAAGGGAGATCCCCTCAGTTTGAGCTCAACAACAATGGAGGAGAGAGAGAAGAGCTAAAAACGAGCTGGGGAAGAAGGGGCCTTTTTATAGGTCCCTCCAAATCCAACCGTTATGTGCTGTTTTTGCCTAAGCGGTACTACCGCTTCCGGAAGTGTACTACCGCTTCCGGGAAGGTACTACCGCTCCGAGTTTGAATCCCTACGTAACTTGTCCACGTGGACACATAGCGGTACTGACGTCGCTGTGCACCGCTTGAGGTACCCGCAATAGGGTCCAGCACTCATCGGATCCAAAGCGGTACCGTGAGCGGCACTAAAGCTGGCACTCGCCGTAACGTGTTACTGGTACTTGAGCGGCACCGTCGGGCGGTACTACCGCTTGCAAGTGGTACTACCGCTCAAGGTACCGTAAAGGTACCGTAACTTGTCTCCGTGGGACAATCCGTGTGCAATCCTCGCAAGCGGTATCTCGTAGCGGTACTGAAGAGGTGAGCGGTACTACCGCTCCCGGTACCGGTAGTACCGCTATGGCTAAAACCGTTTTTTCCTCTTTTCCTCTCCTACCATGTTACCTCACGACACACACACGTACAAACCGTAAAACCTAAGATCTACGCTTCACTTTTCCGATCATAGTGTCTCAACGAGGGCACCGTACACCTACAAATCCATCAAAGACAATCTTTGTGCATGGTTAGAATTGTTCAAGTGTTGTTATCAAACACACAAAACAAGGGTTATAGATCTTGCTCTTACACACTTGTACATATGTTATACTTTTGGCCTCCTTATTTTTAATAATATGTACACTTGTCCTCACGCTATTCTCACTCTATTTGCTCATTCACAGGAGATTCTCGTGATGACACACGTGTTGCTGCCAAGAGGGGCAGGAATGAGAGGCCCCCGGGTGCCGAACTAGCACTCGTATGCCTAGCAAAGCAGCCTAGAGCAAGGACTGTGCAGCTCAGCAGTGAGGTAGGACCAAGTCAACGGGAAAGAAAAGGAAAAAAACAAAGACCTAGTTTGAGATGATGATCTTGTTGAGAAAGTGCCAACATTCACGTTGGTACAAGTACATGTTGTTGCTTGGAGGAGACTCGGAGAGGAGAATCCCTATAGGTTCGAGGAAAGAACCTACAACAATGGAGATAGGGAATTTTGGACCAACACTCGATTGAATATATGAGATGATTTCTATAATTTCTCGAATGCATGAGGAATGGTGTCATTGTGCAGCCCAAGGCCATCAACAAGGAAGAACTTACCATGCTCCAAGCCACTCGGTACCGCTTTGTGGTTGATACCTTGCAGAAGATGGGGATGTTTGATCTTGTGTGCCTGAAGCCTGGCAGTACAAAAGGAGTTGGGGTGTATTGCCCAATCCTTGTCCGTCAATTCCATTGCACTGTTTTCTTTCATGATGATGCTGCTCTTGGATGACTGGACAGGAGCAGTACACTTGCAACTACCTTGACTTCTGTCAAGCCATGTAATTTGGTAGTGGCCGTGCTCATGGTTTTCAGATTCACTCACAGGAGCAATTCACTCATGGGGACATTGCTTTCTGCTATCCTCCGGAGCCTACACAGGCTCCTCCAACTATCTCCGCGAGGTACTACTCTTATTTGGTGCTTGCCAAGATATTGCGTGAGAGTCTCGTCGGAAAGTCGTGAGACTCTAAGTGAATGCCGAGCCTACCATCTTAACCTCATGCACTACCGCCGTCCCGAAAACATTAGGACGATTGATGGTTATGACTTTCTCTAATGTGAGCCGAGGCGCTCGTTCGCAACCGTATGACTCCAAACTATGCTCGCATGTTCAACAGCTCATCAATACAGCTTGTGCCAGCCCCCAACAACAAGAAAGATCAACCGATCGGGATGGAACCGCTCAAGATTCCTCAACGGGGAAATAAACTCGGAAATCCCATCTATGATGCCTTCCGAGCGCCGGTCCAAGAAAAGGCATGACCTCGCAGCCTAGCTCCAGCTCTTCTATGCGCCCCAAGCGGGGTGCCTCTCGCTTCTTAGCTAGCCTATGGCAGACGGAGGAGGGGAGGCGAAGACGGGGCGGGGCCGTCGAACGCACCGCCGGGCGGCCAGTAGGCTAAGGATTAGATAAAATCTAGCTGTTTCATTCAAACTTGTAATATATAATCAAATTTGATTTGAATGCACTTTTATTTATTTGGGGTGTATTTTTGGGGGACGCGGCTGGGGAGCGACGTCCCCCAAACACGCACGAACAAAACGGGTTCCCCAAACGCTCGATCCGCGCCGCTTGGGGACGCGGCCGGAGATGCTCTTAGGTAGGGTGGGGTGGGGGTAACACATGGTGAAAAGAAATCGACACTGCCATGTGAAATTTGGGTGAAAATGGATAGTTGGACAAGTAATTATCCATAATAAATAAAGAGAATAATAAAAGTAGAGGTAAATCTATAGTAGGGGTCGAAACGCATATATGTGGTGTGCAGGACGTTCTGAAAATCTACGCAGAAGCTGAGGTGGCTGAGCGCAAAAAGACCCCTCCTGGGGCAAACGCGGCACCCTGTGCGTGCGTGTTTTTTATCCGCGCCTGGAGTTAACAGTCTCCTCCCCATCGCTCGCTCCTCGTCTCCTCCCCAAACCTCCCAAGCCAAGCTCACCCTAGGGTTTTCCCCGCCGCCGCCCATGGCCGCCTCCCCGGACCGCGCCAATGACGACCTCCGCCGCCTCCTCGCCGTCGACACGCCTCCACCGCCCCAGATCGCCAAAGGTCCGTCCCTTCCGCCACTCGCCCTTCCACCCCACCCTCGATCCGTGACCCCAGCCCGAAACCCTAGCAAGCTCGGGCTGTCTTGATTTGTTGCTTCTACCTTCCTTCGATCCGTGCCGACGTCACTAGGGTTCGGGGGTTGCGAAATGGTACTGCCACCTTGGGTTGGGCTTCCGCACCGTTACTGCCGTGTCCGTGTAGGGGTCTGTGCCTGGACAGTTTCCGCTGCGGCGGGGCGGTAGTTCTAGTCTAGGTATAAAGGGCGGCGGCTTTGTAGTTAAGTGAGGTCTTCGGATTTGGGTGGATTGGATGCTGTGGTCCAGTTTTTAATTTATAGTTTCTATTTCGATTTGGTTTTACTTAGGATTACCGCCCTTTGTTCCTAGTACTTCGATTTCTGCGTTAACTTATGCCTGTCAGTGTATTTCTTTTTGGTTTAACCTCGCCGTTGTGATCTGTGTGTGACTGCAATCCCGGCCATCTCCATCAGGAGTTTTTTTTTTTGATTTTTTGATAGTTATTTATATGTTGGTACTCGTAGGATGCATAATAGAACTGAAAACTGTAGGTCCTTTCCTTTGGGCCAAGAAATCTTGAGCTCTTTATGGCCACGTGCTGGGTGCAACATGGGTGATGGCTTCTCTTACTGATTGTTTGCTCAATTTCTCACAGCTTTAGATGCTGTTATAGGATACCTTTTTTATCTACACTTGCAATCCATGGTATTAGAGTCGATCTTTGGTAAAAAGATGACTTGACTGTACAACCAGTGTGCACAATCATCCAATCCAATTAGTTCATGTGAGGTATATGCTGCTTAAATCTTACTGCATGTTTCTCTTGTCTAACTAGTAACTACTGAGCATCTAGGTTGCCCTATGTGTCTTACAATTGGTTGAGAATGAAGCTTCATCGACATCATAGGCCATTTAGAGTGCATTACAAGCATGTTTCCGTTTATTTTTATCATTGTAACATGTTTCCTGTCTTATTAATTGTAGCTTTTTTTTTGCAGAGAAGCAAGGCCTGGATACTGACATGCCACTTTCTCCTCAGTGGCTTATGAAGGTAGGAGAAAACATGGTCAGGGTTTTAGAATTAAGGGCAGTAGCTAGACTCAAACAACTGGACCTCCTATGGTGAACATGGCAGTAGAATACCATCTATGTTGTTATTCGACTTCGTAGTGGTTTGTGTGCAACATGATAATTTATGTTATTGTTGTTTGTTGCAGGATCCCAGTTCACAGGGTTCCCGCTTAGATGCTACTAAGACATCGGGGAATGGTGAAGACATGGGCTCCAGTGCGAAGAAAAAGGATGTCTTCAGGGCTTCTGTGCTTGATGGTGAAACTGGGCGTCGTGACCGTTGGCGTGAAGATGAACGGGAACCAAATTCAGGCCCTCGGTGGACTCGCTGGAGGGAGACAGACAAGGAACATGGTGATACACGGAAGGTTGAAAAATGGTCGGATGACTCGTCCAAGTTTTCTGTGGATGGCCGTCGTGCTCCACAGGAACGCTGGGGTGATTCCAATAACAAGGACGGCAACTTTGACCAACGCCGTGAGGGCAAGTGGAGCACTCGCTGGGGTGCCAATGATAAGGAGTCTGAAAATTGGCGTGACAGGTGGGGCGATTCAGCCAAAGAGGGCGATGCTTCCCGTGATAAAGGTTTTTCCCAGTTTGTGACACATGGAAAAGATGGCAACAATCATGAGAAGGATACTGAAAGAGATGATAATATCTCTCGATCATGGAAGTCTAGTCATCCTCTTGGCCGTGGTCGGGGAGATTCATCTTATCACCCCTCACAGACTTCACAAAAACCATCTTCTATGTATGGGTATGGTAGAGGGAAACCAGACAATGAAATCTCCGCTTTTCCAAGTTCTCGTGGAAAGTTTACACCCAGTACTGGTAGTACAAATATTGGCAGTACTGGATCGTCACGGCCATTCCATCTTGGTCTACTTTCTGACAGACCTGGTGGCGCATCAGGGGATCGCACAGCATTTAGATATAGTAGGATGAAACTTCTTGACATATACAGAACAACTTCACATGTTACTGACTTCAAGATGCCTTCTGATGTTTGTGAGGAAGTGTCCGCATTTCTCCAAGAAGAAATGTTGGAGCCTTTGGCATTATTTGCTCCTACAGCTGAAGAAGCGGTAAAGTTTATACTATTATATTCTGAATTAGGATAATCTTACTATTACGCAGTAATATATATGATCTTTATATCTTACAGCTTTTGTTTTCTTTGCAGGCTGTTTTAAAAGCAATTGACAAAGGGGAAGTCATAAACAGTGGTGTCTATCAGGTTTCCAAAGATGGTTCTGTTGGGAAAAGTAATCCTGATGGGGTGCCTATAAAACAATCTAAATTAGGTTTGATGCAGTTTTCTTACTTTCTGCATAAACATCCAAATATGTTACCGCAATGTGAATTGAATGTTCCCCTGTTAACCAGGTGGTAGAGATGATCAACCTGGAAACACAGAAGATTTGAAGGGAGAAACATCTGGAAGTCTCAGGGGTGCTATATCTTATTCCTTGTTCACTCAGCTCTTTTTATTTACTGCATGCCACTTTGTTTAGGCTCAGTTCTTTTGGTGGCTTCTCCGAGAAGCTGCCCTCCCCCCAGCTTTCTGGGAAAGCCGCCCCCAAAATTTATAAAGGCTTCCGAAATGATCTAGCGTAGACTAGTCCAGAAGCCTCCCTAAATTTTTGGAGCGGCTTCTCCAGGAAGCTGGGGGGAGGGCAGCTTCTCGGAGAAGCCGCCAAAAGAACTGAGCCTTACATAGGGATGATTGCATGTTCAGTTGTCCATGTATAGGGAGTTTGTCATTTGTGAAACATCTAAACTTTCAAAACTTGGGAGTCTTCCACATAGTGTGGGTCCACAATTTAATAATCAGCCCATGTGGTTCACATTTCTCGGAATATACAGTACCATTTTTTAGTCTTTAGCATGATTTTTAGTTCTGTGGAAGGTCTGTCCAAATAACAGTAGTACTAATTCAGTATGGTATAGACTACATAGGATTTTGAAATTTGTTTGGACTAATAATACCAGATTCAGTGGATTGCATATCAAGTCATGCCTTTTGTGACTTTCTCAATTGTTCCTAAATGTCATACCCTGTTGTAAATTGGTGGCAGATCTCGAGGCTTGCATGTGTATTATGATAAAGTAGTCTAAGAAAACTAATTCATCTTGACGACCTCCTCATGGTATCTTATTTAGCTACTTTGAAGTGCTTGCAGTCTTTCGGTAGTTAACTAGTTGGTATTCCGCTGTTCTTTGCCGAATGCTTGCATAATTTGTGTAAATCCTTTCTGCTCTTAAAAGGCCATTTCTGTTGATCTTATAATAGGTGTTCCTGGAAATGTTGATTTGCTGCGGACAGAGACACCTAGTTATGTTGTTCCACAAAGATCTCGGTTTGTTGGAGAGCATAGGCTTGGACCAACTGACTTTCCGCAGCAAATACCCAATGTGTTTGATCAAGAAAGTAAAGTAGCCGGGATGGCAGGTGTTGAACCTTATCCTAATCCAGAAGGTCTTTCATTACACTACAAAGATCCACAAGGTCGAATTCAAGGCCCTTTTTCTGGTGCTGACATCATTGGATGGTTCGAGGCTAGCTATTTCGGTATTGATTTGCTGGTTCGTGTTGCAAATGCACCTCCTGATGCTCCTTTCTTAATGCTTGGGGATGTTATGCCTCACCTACGAGCGAAGGCAAGGCCACCTCCAGGGTTTAGCACCACAAAATCCAGTGATATGCTAATGCCAGAGGCTACACCTACGGGGAAGTTTGTCAGCTCCAGTAGCACACATGATGGATCAGCTGGTGTTGGTATTTTCAACGGTGGGCCAAGCAGGAATGGCGGTGCAGTTGAAGCCCAGAATCGTTTTCTGGAGTCACTTATGTCTAATAGTATGCAAGGTTCTTCAGCTGCTATGACTGGAGGTTTGTTTACTGGCGAGAGAGCCTGCCTATTTTCATTCCATATATTTATTAATTGTCTCTGCTACTTATATCATGCATACTTTCTGTCTTGACACCGTATTTTTGGAATTAGGGCTGAATGAATACAGCAACAGTAGCTTCGGCAACATTGCGATGGCTGGAGGGGAGAGCGGGAACAGCATGAATTATTTTCTGGCGCAGCAAAGATTGTTGGAGAGACAAAAATCGTCCCAAAACACTGTTCCATATTGGTCTGGAGATGGCAATCAAGCTGCACAAGCACAGAATAAAGATATAGCTTCAGAAGTGTCTGCTCTGCACTCTAAAGTGCCCAGTTCCATGGCTGATCCATCTCGTCAAGCTTCACAATCTCAGAATGTTGACTTGCTAGCTATGCTTCATTCTGCGGAGAAACCTAAAGCACCTGCTGGATTGCCACCATGGTCAAACTATCCTGAAGCCAAAAATCTTAATCCTAACCTTCACGTGGATCTCACTCAAGGACCACTTAACATGCATCAAAATCTGCAGAATTCTCAGCAAATGGCTACTGCTGGTCAACAACAGAACTTCATGCCACAGAACCAGGCACCAAGCCATTTGCCACCTGAGAAGTTGCTTGCTGAGATATCTCAAGATCCACAACTCTTGCACATGTTTCAACAACAGTATCTGCTATCACAACTACAGTTGCAATCGCAGCCACCAGTGACACCTCAGCCTCAGCCACAACTCTCAATGCTGGACAAGATGATATTGCTTCAGCAGCAACAGCAGCAACAGCAGCAGCAGCAGCAGCAGCAGCAGCAGCAGCAGCAGCAGCTGCAACAACGATTACAGCTTGAGCAGCAGCAGAAGGTGTTACTGCAGCAACAACACCTAATTTCTCAAGTTGCACCTCATGGTCATTCCAACCAGCAGCTTGATGGCCCTTATGGGTCAAAGCATACTTCATTGCCAGCTGGTGATTCCATGAACCTTGGTGTTAGAAAAATTCAAGATGTTCTTGAAGTTGATCGGATTTTGACTAACCATGGTACAACACAAGGGCAACAATCTAGTCAAGCATTTATGAATATGAGGGGTATGGAGGGTGTTGGATTAACACAAAACTCTGTACCTACTGTGCCAATGCCTCATGAAATTTTTATGGGTGTGCCTCCAAAAGAACGGTATTCCTATCCTCAGAAGTCGGAAAATTTTGCAAGTACCAACACTCAACCTAATGCAAGTATGGTCAACCCGATGCTAACAGAAGTTGCAGAAAGATATGAAGAGAAGTCTGCTAACTATCAACAAGTTGGAATAGACAAAGCTGAAAGTAAGCCTGAAAATATTTTTAGTTCACGTTCTAATGTGCGTAGCAGTTCAGCTCTTAGTGAGACACCGCCGAATCCATTATTGGACATCATGTCACCTCATAACCGTGTCCAGGAAATGAAAGATGCCCCTACTCCAGTTGAGCTAACTATGGAAGCTGATGCAAAAGCTCCTGATACACAAGAGATGAAGAAAGCAGAAAAGAAAAAGAAGCAGAAGAAGAAGCAGACAGCTGTAGATGTTGGCAAAGCAGCCCCAAAGACAGTTTCCCAGCAGCCAAGACTAGATGCTGAAGGTGATGGATCAAATCAGGGTAGTACTAGACATGGTTTGCCAGATGATACAGAGGATCTGTTTTGGGGCTCCCTGTCAGAGCGGAAAGCTCTTCTAGATCTGTTGGACCTCCGCTGGGCTTTGAATCATCTGCGAATTTTCCTCCCAAGAGTCTTCCCGAGGAGTATGATGTCAGCAGAGCTGAATGGGAGCATAGTGCTCTATCTGAGCCTCATGCTGCGGCAAGCCAAAAAGGTTGGAAACCAACCCAAGGACCCAGACCTAAGTCATTGCTGGAAATTCAAGCTGAGGAACAACTAAGAGCACAGAGGGTAGCTGCGGACAATATTAAGACAGCTGTGCCAGTGGTATCTCTGCCATCAGTTCCTTGGAGTACCATGTCAGCATCTTCCGAGCAGCAGTTTGGGGGTGCAGGTAGATCACTGGGTGGCCAAGAAAGTGCTGGCGACTCAAGGAACAAGAGAAGCCAGTTGCACGATTTGTTGGCAGAAGAAGTTCTAGCAAGGTCTAGTAATGCAGACAATGAGAACACAAGTAGTGCTAATGATGTTTCGTTTCCTCCTTTGTCACCTGCTGTTGTTCAGCCTGATGCTCCTGCTTTTGATGATACTGACTTTATTGAGGCCAAGGACTCCAAAAAGAACAAGAAAAAGGGAGCAAAGTCAAAGGGACCTGCTGTAAAAGCCCCATTTCCTGTTGGTTCTGTTGAATCAGCAATCTCTATACCTGCTGAAAAGGTCAAATCTTCAAAGCAAGCACAACTAGATAAGGAAATACTACCGGCTCCACCAAGTGGTCCATCCTTTGGAGATTTTGTTCCGTGGAAGACTGATCAGACAAATTTTGCACCTGCTCCAGCGTGGTCCACTGATGCTGCAAAGATGCACAAACCCTTGTCTCTGCGAGATATTCAGAGAGAGGAAGAAAGGAGATCAGGTGTTGTCCAGCAACAACCACCCTCACCAACTCCAGCAAAGGTGTCTATGAACCAACGGAATCATGTTAATGTTCCTTCTAGGCAAGCTTCTGGCTCTTCTCCATCAAAGACAGTTGCTCCTGTCCAGATGAGTTCCAATCCTTCCAACCGTGCCAAGTCAAATGCCGAAGATGATCTGTTTTGGGGCCCTTCTGACCACTCCAAACAAGATATGAAACAGTATGTTTCTATTTTCTTTGTGATGGTTTTTTACAGCCACTTGATTGTTTGTTGGCAATTTTCTTATTACTATCAACCCTTTGCATTTCTGGCGTATTGACTTACAATCTTCTGAATAAGTATAAGCGAAATAATGACTGCAGTGAACTGCGGAGTTATGACTACCCTGTCCTGCAGTTCTATCTACATGTAGTTAGTTGGTTAAGAAGTTATGTAGAACATCTTGCAATTCATTTAAGTACCAGGACTTGATAGTAATTATAGTTCTCCCTCTAAATTATTTGAAGTTCTAGCTGGTCCTAAGTCAAACTTCTTTAAGTTTTACCAAGTCTATTGAAAAATATATCAACATCTGCAACACAAAATTAGTTTCATTAGATTCATCATAAAATATATTTTCGTGCTATATATATTAGATATAGGGAAGATTGGTCTGAAGAAAATGTTAGAACTTCAAATAATTTGAACGTCGGGAGTACCTGATTTGATTTGTAAGTATTGTCGTAATTTGTTTATATTGGTTGTGTATTAGTGTTGTCAAATATTGCTTTGATCATGAATATTCTGCTCACATGCTTTACATATCCTTTGATGGCAGTTCATAATATAATTTATAATTACTACTTTTTCCTTGAAGCTCATTTTGCACCTTGCATGTCCATCACACTTATGACTAGCCTAGGTTGTCTCTGCAAAATTGTTCCCATGGTGTACTATTCCATTGGGCTGTCATCAAATGGGTTATCAGCAAACCTCTACTATTGGAGAAGTAGAGACTAAAATCGCCCATGCACGAATTTCTGAATAAGCCATATTCCCCACTTGTCTAATTGTTCGTCTGAACTGCCCAAAGTCCATCGCTTTCGTATGTGCCTGCTTTTTTTTAATTCACTCAAGACTAGGTCTAAAAGTTCAGAAGTGAAGGTCGCTCTGATGGTAGAGTACTACCTCAGGTCTGCTTTAATTGACGCGGGGATTGAGCTAGCTGCATGTATGTATTGAACTGGCCCGCGTCGATTAAAAGCGTCCGGAGGGAGTACTTGGTTAATTTAACATTACTTGATCATCGATCTTCATATGTGAATATGCATATGTCAATTGGATAATAAAGAGTTTGCATACCACTTCATGCTAAAAACATTTCGTAGGTGATACTGTTACTATTGTTATTCTTGCCGCTTGCTCTATTGACCTGGCTGAGTAGATCGGCTTTGGCTGAGGAAGAGACTAGACCACACACCACAGTGACAAACTTGAAGAAACAGTATCACTGGATGAATAGGAAGATTCAAGGGCTGGACTGGTTGGATACATATTGTAAATAAGTAACATGTAACAAACTCAATCCGTAATTGATTGCTGCCAACTGCACCTGTAATTATGAACATAGCTACCTATACCAGTAGTTATATCTTCCCTATGACTAACTGATAAGTAGGGCTGCTGCCTTCCATTCTACGTCCAGGCGCTCCTAGTATCCAAACACATACGATGCTTTGATTTCTATGACTTCCTTGCACAATTAGAATTTTATAGCATGTCTACCGTGTACATCTGGTACTCTGCTTGACCATTGATGGCTGGAACATCCTTTCCTGTTTTTTTTGGTCTTACTACCCAGTTTGTTTCTTTTGTATGGAATTTCTCTAAGGGGCTTATATTTTTTTCTTATGATATTTAACAGGTCAGAATTCCCAAGTCTTTCAAGTCAGAGCAGAAGTTCCATAACTAAAGACCAGGCTCCATTGAATCGTCAGAAGTCTCAGGCTAGCAAGTTACCACTTTCAACGGCTCCTACTGCCAAGCTAACCGGGAAAGGCAAGACGGAGGCATCAAACAAGCAGACAGGTAAGTTAGTTGGTGATCATATGTTTTTCAAGTCGCTTTGCTTCTGTGTATTTCTAACACTCTTATGCTGCAGAGGCAATGGACTTCAGGGATTGGTGTGACAGCGAGTGGTCCAGGCTCACCGGAACAAATGGTATTAATTCTCACTAGGGTAGTTTGCTTAAAACTCATCAGTCTTCTGATTGCCTGTTCCATTTTTGCCCACAGATACAAGTTTCCTTGAGTTCTGCATTAAGCAGTCGGCTGGTGAAGCAGAAACGCTTCTCCGGGAGAACGTTGGCTCTCTCGACCGCAACGGTCAGTTCATCGACAAGTTCCTCAACTACAAGGCGTTTCTGTCCAAAGAGGTGATCGAGACAGCATTCAGAGCCCCCAGCAACCGCCCTCGTGGGGATGCCACCTCGCGCCTGAACCCTGTTCCTGCAGCCAAAGGAGGCCCAAGTGCCGAAGCAGAACAGGACGCCGGAGGAAAGAAGAAAGGGAAGAAAGGGAAGAAGGTGAGCGCAGCAGTCTTAGGATTCAATGTAGTCAGCAACCGCATCATGATGGGTGAGATCCAGAATGTGGATTAGTAGGTCTGCATAGAATGATGGCACCGCGCTGTACATACTTTCGGCGCTCTCAGATAGATTGTTTAGACTTGTTGCGATGGCAACCGAGCTTATGAGGTGATTTTCGTCTCTCCTTTCTCGAGATGCGTGCAAGCTGCCCAATTTTGGCTTCCTGTAAACTGACAGCAGATTTTGTTTCCGATAGAACTTCACTCCAGAATGAAGAACATAGACCAATTTTGTTTGTTGCCTGGTGTACCTTTGGCCAAAGCATGGGAAGGTGCTTAGATGTTGGCATCGTCTATTAGTTCGATTTAAGTGCTACTCCCTCCGTTATCTTTTGTAAGACGTTTTAGCTCTTTTCTAGATTTACTCACTTTAATTTGTATTTCTAGTATGTAGATTCACTCATTTTGCTTTGTATCTAATCTACTACCTCTGGACCGAATCAATTGACGCGCCACTGTAGGAAACATGCATGCTCACTACTCACTAGCGAACTCTGCGTTGATTAATTAAGATCGGAGAGAGTAGTTCATTTTAAAATATAGAAAGTGTCTTATATTAGTGAACAAAGGGATTACATGCACAAGTAACATGCTATTCATATGTAATTTGGTTTTGCGGGGAATAGTTTCTTCTTTGAGGATCTAACCCCTCGAGTAATAAACTAAATATATAAATAACCACTATACTAAACCTTAACAACTTCGATTTTTCTCAATTTTCTGAATTACTTTTACCCTATTTACCCAGCTGACACGTGTTTAAATTTGCTTCATTGCTGTTTCGTGTGTGTATTTGGGGGTGTCTTGCAGTTTCTGGCTATATTGACTGGGTATGGTTTGTCGGTGGTGTTTACTTCTGTGTGGACGTAGTATTTCTTCTACCCATGGTGGAATCTGGATGTGTGGTCAAAGCGGTGCGGTGGTCAAAGCGGTGCGGTGTTTAAGCGGTTGATTTGCCCCACCTCTCTTCCTCGCCTCTCCACGTGCTAGGATTTTCTGCTCGCCACCAACGCACATCCACCACCGACGAAGATCACAGGGTAGGCCGCCGTTCAGTCGCCAGGCGCCGCCGCCGCTCCGCTCCGCCTCATTCTGACCACGCTGCCGCTAACAGGCCGGTTTACTCTCCGTCCGACGCCGCTATCTCCGTGCGACCATCCTCATCCGTCACAAGCAGTGGCGTCTTTCTCCACGCGCGAGGGCGTTGTGTCCCCCTTCCCCCACTACATCGGGTTCTGAGACGACCGACCGAGTTGTCCCCCCTCTCCTATCTGTGACCGGCGTGAGAAATCCGTCCTCTTCCCCGCGAGATCGCTGGCGGCACGAAGGATCTCCGCATCATTTTCTTCCCGAGGAGTATGGTAGATCGGAGGAGAACCTCGGCGCGTGCGTGGAGCTTCTTACTTCATCTCGGCGGCTGGCGGCGTGGAGGAGAATTTAGGTGCCCTGATTCTCACCTCTCCCGCCAAATCGCTGCCACCCAGGCGCCCACTGCCCCTTTCCTGCAGCCATGGGGCAGCTCGGCGGTAGGCCGCACCAGCCGTGCCATGGCCTAGAGCGCCCCTGCAGCCAGCGGAAGACTCAGCGGCGCCCGCCCCCATCGCCTCTTGAGATAAGAACTGCGGGGATGAGAAACTCCGCCCTCCTCTCTCTCTCCCGAGGCGGCCGACGACGGGGATGAGAAACTCCACCCTCCTCTCTCCCGAGGCGGCCGACGGCGGGGATGAGGAGCCCGAGGCTCTCCTCTCCTTCCCGGCGCGGCCGACGGCACGATGGTGGACCTCAGCGCCCTCCTCTCCTTCTAGAGGCGTTGTGGCTATGGGAGGAGCCGACGCAGCCATCCCATGGTCCGTCCTTTCTCAAGCTGAGGAGAGGACGTGCGCGTGGGTGCCGGCAGAGCGGCCGGATTGGGGTGGTGACCATGACTTGCTGCAGTGGTTCCGCCTCCTCTCAGCCTACGCCTGCCTCGCCTTGCCAATCGTGGCCGGCTTCCTCCTCTTCCCTGACGCCGGCCATCGCAGAAGGATGCAACAAGGACGCTCCGGTGCGCTGGACGGCAGCAGAGCCCGGGGGATGGCGGTGAGGGGCACATGAGAGGACCCGACGTGGATGGATAGGAGAGAGCTGACCCGGTAAGTTGGCGCTCACGACGCGATGCTTCTTTTTTGTTTGTCATGTGGTCAAGCACTCGAGCCTTATGATGTTGACACTCTCCATTTGATTTGATTTTAATGTAGATATGGCGAGACATGCAAGGTCTTGGCATTTTGGTAGGGTTCTACAAATTTTGTTCAGCGTTTTGTCCCCTGTGTGGGATTTCGATCAGATTTTGTAGGAGTTTAGGTTCTACTGCAGCCGTGCAGCTGTGTGGGATTTCGATCAGATTTTGTAGGAGTTTAGGTCCTACTGTAGCCGTGCAGCGGGGGTCTATTGCAAGGTGAGTGAATTTGGTTTCTTGGTTGTATTTGAGGCGCCTATACTGGTCTGAATCTTAGGCATATACTGCATCTATTTTAGGACACTGGCTGGTGGTGTTTTGCCCAGCCTCCCACTGCGGCCGGAGGGTCGTGGTGAGCTGGTTGGAGGATGAGACAAGATCGTGCGGAGGCGGCAAGGAAAGGACGGTAAGTCGTATGTTTACCTGAGCGTGATCGAGGGGCATTGCCCATGTGGCGAGTGGCGAGACAGGGGAGGTGGATCCGGGGTCATGGTGATCTGCTCCAGCATGCTAAGCTCCAGAGCGTTATCTTAATATGCATGTGTCAGGTCAAACGGCTGTTGTTGCTGGGTCTCTTGATCGTCTCTATGTATGAGGACCTTTAGCTTCAGTTAAGCAAATAGTTTCAGCGAAACACTAGACATGAATCGGGCAAGAAAATGCGGAGAGTTAGATAAGGGGACAGTGGAATTGAATTGATACATAATTGATTTCCTTAGGCAAGGGATATGCAGGCTTAATTGTATGCTTTCATCAGACTATGTTTATTGTAGAGCAATTATTAAATCTGCATAACTGTTTAATTTTGTACTCTGGATTTTTCATTGGTATCACAACAGTCGAATGCGTGCATAGTTCAAGAAAGCTGAGTATAGTAGCAACAAATGTCTACACTTCAGCTATTACACGTCTTGATGATTTTCAAGTGGGGTCTTTGTATGGTTAAATTTACGAAACATTTTTTCAGGTATAGAATAACAGATTCTATACTATTCCGTATTGATTTCAAAAATATTGGTGCCAGGACAAACGGTTGTTGCTGCGGGGTCTCTCGGTTGTCTCGGTGTACGACGATCTTCAGCTTTAGGTAAGCTAATAGTTTCAGCAAAACACTAGACAGAAATTGGGCAAGAAAATATGGAGAGTTAGAGTAAGGAGTGAGGACTGAGGACCACTGAATTGATACTTAATGCATTTGCAGAGGCATGAGACGCACAGGCTTAATTGTATGCTTTAACCGGTCCATGTATATTTTTATAGTGCAATTATTAAATCTTCATATTCGCTAAATTTTGTACTCTGGATTTTCCATTCGGATCAGAAGAGTAGAATGTGTACATAGTTCAAGAAAGCATTTGAGTATAGTAGTCGTAAATGTCTCCACTATAGCTATTACACGTTTTGATGATTTTGAAGTGTTTGTATTGTTAAATTTACCCAACTATTGTATCTTTGTCTTTTCTTCATAAGTTCTTTTAGTTGTGGGCTTAATCTCCCCTCTTATGGATTATCCTACTGGCTTTGTATTTTATTCAAAAAAAAACTATGGTGCCTAGCCCTCAGTTGGTATGTTTTGGGATAATGTTGGCTGACAGAGTCGACAGCTATGCTTAGATCGGATCAGGAAAGACAGTTCGTCCATCATTTTCTTCTCTTCCTTTCGAATTGTAGTGCTACCTGAAATGTCAAAGGTTAGAGTTCATAGTACTGATGAGGTATGAACTTTGTACTATATCAGTTGGTAAAAGAGCAATCACATACTAATGCAGATTCTTCTATGTTTGAATTTACTTTGCTACACTCTCTAAAAGTACCCTGTTATTTTAGAATGCATAGGTTCACATGTTAAAACATGGATTGATATTGAACTAATGTCTTGCTTAGTTGACTCAATTTTTCATCTCTTTCTATTTAATTATATGAGTATCTTATCTCGCTTCCAGAGACCTCACATTTCCTCCAGTATTTGTAAGTCAGTTTTTGGTATAATAATTTGAATATTTATAGAGATCTCTCACCTGCTTCAGTATGTTACGTTTTCTTTATAATTATAATGGAGGCAATCGTGAATTCATTTCCAGTTAGGCCTACTCTTTTATATTAGATCTATTCTTCTTGTGGGTTCATTCCCTTGAGCTTCTGCTCTTTCAGTTCATATGCAGTGTCGCGTCTTCTGTCAATCCAGATGATGGCAAAGCCAAGGATGAGGATCATGATTCACCTTCTTTGGATGATCAAAGGTGAGGGTCATGCATGTTCATATGGTGGTGGCGCTTGAAAATCGATTCTTGCTTTCTTTAGTTTCTTGGTCTTCCAGTTATGCATTAGGACACCTCAAAAACAGGGATGATCTGTACATTGTTGCAACAACTTTGTGCCTCACAATGTTCATGCCTTGGTGATTCATGTTCCCTAGATTGACATTATGGTTTTGATGCTACATAAGTTAATTCTTCCAATAACTACTACTACATTTTGAATAGACACTGCCTTCGAAAGCTTCTCCGTCAACACTACTGATATATGATTATATAGGTATCAGACTAAACATTTATATTTGGAAGATCTAATCTAATACATGACTTACTGACATGAGCCTTTATCAAAGAAAGGCAATCATTAGAACTTCTAGAAAAAGAAAAAACCATCCATCTTTATGTAATTTTAATAGCTGCCAATTGACGGCCGGTGTAGGAATCTATAATGATGGAAAATGCATGTGATTTGCATATTTAGCCTGAGTGTTCAGTCTTCCTGTTAGAATAAAACATAATATTTTTTTGGCAGATCTGAGTATATAGCATCCACTATTCTTGAGTACATGCATCGATTGATGCACAAAGCAAAAGTACAGTACTCTGAATTTGGCTTCTCTTGACTTCTGTTTGTAGTTTGCCTGAATAAGAAAGTGCACTATGCACAGAGTGTCAATGTTACCAATTTTTAAATTTTCCGTTGCTGGATCAATGGTGTTTAAACTGAAACAATATTGCCATATTGTCTCTTATTTACCAAAATAACTTGGTACATCCTAGCATAAAAGAAAGTAAAACTATAGTTATACAACATTCTCTTAATTATGCGTTGCTGCCATTTCTCTCCAATACGGCATGCAGGTTCCTCTTGAAACGATCACTTAAAGTGGCTATAATTGCAATAATCTGCAGCAGGAAATATAGATTTGGACTCATCTTACATCGGTAATTAAACACTTAGGAAAAAAGGTAGGAAAAAATTACCCAAAAACACAATGTTCGGTACTATTAATTTTTACACAAAAAATATTAATCCACATATGTTAGCCAATTCTAGCAAAGTGGCCCATCTTATGGTTCAGCATTTCCCATAACATCTAGGCAGTCCATTTGAATTCCTATAAATTAAAGGCACCAAGCCCATACATGATAACATTACCAATCGGAGAATAGCAGTAATATAAATATATTATATTCATGCATAGTAGAGCTTTTATCCAACAATGTTACATGTCTTCTTAGTTGCTCTCCCTACACAATTGCAAGATCTAGCCACCTAGGCGTGATGAAATGATCCATCTAAACAATTCTATGATCTAAAATGACTTCCACAGTCATACATTTTAGTCATATGCATATAATCTTGCATATTGGTGAAGACTGTACGAGCTCTGTCTTACCTCAGTACATGGTTATAGAATACTAAATGGTGGAGACTACTAGAGATCAAGCAGATTATGTCCCACTTGCCATAACTTGCAATGTAGGAAAAAAAACATGTCGTCGTTGTTGTTCCGGCATTCAGCAGCAGCTATATAGTACCTATTGATCCAAGAGCGGACAACCAAAGATCTACACTCGCAGAAGATGAATGAACCCCAGAAAATACGCCGACTTGGGATGTCATGGAAACAGTCCACACAGATTTAGCAGAGGTAAAGCATATGGGACCAGCAATGAATTTCGTGAATTTTGCGCAAATTTGTCTAACACGCTAAATTTGCCCTATCAGGACATTAGACCCACCGGAGAGTACAAGAAAAAAATTCAGCACAAACGGCTACATGGGCCGAAAAAAGGTACACTCTTACATCTATTTTCTTCAGCGGTAATACACAATTAATTCCACTAATGCCATGTACTTATCACCCGTTCACTCTGTGCAATAGCACATGAAGAGAAGAAAGCCACCAAGGAATTATTCCCGCCCAAGTAAGAAGCTCCACCTTGGCAGGTAAACACCTAAAATAAATGTCAATTAAGCAAACAATAAATCAGCATACCAAAACACTAATTTCAATCTCCTGTTTTCCCCGGTGTCACCTATATTTTATCTCCATTGACAGATAGCAGACCTGACGGGCGAAAATAAAGAAATATCCGCACTGGTGAAATTGTCCTACTGACTCCTATCACCATAGATATCATCCGTAGTATTATTATGTTATATATGGATCTACCAACCATGAACGCTATCCTCATGATGTAAGTTAAACAACGAAATGACTATGTATAATTGTCTAAAGTATTCTCTGTTGTTTATCACTGAATATTGCTGTGATGTCAATAATCATACGAAATTCTCAACTTCTTTCTTCATTTATCAACCTCATTTAGCGAGTAACTCTGTTGGAATTTGCATATACAATTAACAAAGGAGGAAGAACTCCCACTAGCAAAACAAACAATTTGCCACATTGGATACGAATATACCAAAAAACCAACTGCAACTTAGCCAATAATGTACCACTAACATTCTAAGGAACCAAAAATGTTAGCAAATCATGCACGTTCAACATAATTTGGCAAATCATAGACGGTTCACATCGTCCCACGTGCACGGTTTCTCTCACAGCCAGTTTAAATATTAGTGGAAATGACAACTAGCATCCTGGTAAAAAATATGCAACACACTCTAAAAAAAGACCATCTTTTATTCTAAGCCACATTCGGTGCCAGATCTTCTAGTAAGAAAAAAACATGAACCACGTATCATCATCTCCCGTGTCGTCAACTGCCATGAGAAGGCCCCAAGCTTCACCACACCCATCCCCTGTCTGGCACCCACACCATAGTCGCAGGTGAGGAACGAGGAGCGTATGCGGGCACGTGGTAGCGGTGGCCGTAGTAGCCTTCTGCCCGGTAGCCTGCACGTCCGCCGTAGCTGTAGTCATAGTCCGAGATGCCACCGTAATAGCCTCTACGGCCGCCGTAGCCATAGTCCGAGATGCCGTTTCTGTAACCTCCACTCTGACCGCGGTAGTAGTCAGAGGCTACGCCGTATCCACCGCCGCCGCCGTAGCCATAGTCCGAAATGCCGTTTCTGTAACCTCCACTCTGACCGCGGTAGTAGTCAGAGGCCACGCCGTATCCACCGCCGCCGCCGTAGCCATAGTCAGAGTAGCCGTTTCTGTAACCTCCACTCTGACCGCGGTAGTAGTCAGAGGCCACGCCGTATCCACCGCCGCCGCCGTAGCCATAGTCAGAGTAGCCGCCGTAAACTCCTTCGCCCTTGCGTTTAGCTTCGCGGCGGCCTGCGATGCGCTCGAGTCTGTCGAGCATTTCCCTCATGTCCAAGTCGAACGCGGCCTGGTCGGACTCGTAGTCGAGCAATCTGTCGAGCACTTCCTTCGTGCCAGCTGACTCGTCGTCGAGAAACCTGTCGAGCAGTTCCTTCAGGCTAGGCGCGTCGACTTGATCGATGTCCACCTCGTCGGCGGACTCCTTGTACCAGCACTTGCATCCACGTTCGCCCACCGCCTCGCCGGAGCAGTACTCGGTGTCGCTGGAAAAGTAGTAGTAATCTTCGTCCTCCGTGTTGTCGCCGTACTGGTTACATCCAAGTTCCAGGTCCTCGTCAGACTCGTAGGCTCTCTCCAGGCGCCCTTCGTTGGAGTAGACCGAGTACTTGTCTTCGTCGTCCGTGTCATCGCCGTACGAGTTACATCCAAGTTCGTCCACCGCGCCACCAGACCACTCTCCGCGGAGGGCAGCATAGTCGACGACCACCTCCCAGCAGGGAGGAGATGGCAGTGGCAGTGGCAGTGGCATCGGCGTGCCGGAGGCTACCTTCGGCGAGGCCTTCTCGTCGCCGACTTGATCGACTTCCTCGTCAGATTCATGGGCTCTCTCGAGGCGCCCTTCGTTGGAGTAGTCGGAGTAGTTGTCTTCGTCGTCGGAGCAGGCGTCTTCTTCTTCGTCCGTGTTATCGGCGAAACAGTTACGTTCCTCCGTCGCGCCACCAGAGCACTCCCCGTCGGCCGCTGTGACCACATCCGTCGCGTCGCCAGAAGTAGCAGGCACCGGCACGGCGAAATCTTTCTCCGGCGAGGACATCATGTCGTCGTCACTATCCAGGTAGACCCAGTCACTGTCGTCGTTGCCGGCCATGGTGGTCTTCGGATCGATCTGATGATGGTTCATAGCTTTTCCTTCACCTTGTCTTCTTCGCTTTGGTGGTTTGTGGCATCGTGGGCGGGGGGCGCCTATTTGTAGCGGATATCATGGTCGACATCCCGGGGGTGTCGGTCGAGGTCGGCGACATATTCGAGCCGAGTCCGGTCAGATGGAATCACGGAAACAAACCCAACCGGAGCCCGAGGCGGAGACGTATGTCTTCGCACCGACTCTATCTAGTCTTAGCTCTATGTTCTTTTGGAAATACCAAAATACGTCTTCCAGTGTTGTAGACGTAAATGCGTCGTGGGAAGCGGATTTCAGCTACTCCATCTGACTGGAACCCACGAAGATGCATGCCATGCGATTTTGACAAAAATAATCTATTTGTGAAAGAAAAGCACAGACTAATTATTTGGTCAAATTATTTCACCCAACTAACCCTTTTGCGTGGCGCCCTTGCCAGTGGTGCCACACCTAACTGTGTGGCGTCCATGCGAGCGGCGCCACACATCCATGCCGACGAGGCGCGGTCGACGCTTCACGCCGTTGACCATCCGACGTGGCAGGATGTGTGGGGCCGCTCGCATGGACACCACACTTTGAAAGTGTGGCGCCGATGGCGCCACACATCCACTTATGTGTATCGCCCGCGCCCGGCCCAGCCCGACCCCTCCCCATTTCGTGCTCAGCTCTTCTTCCTCCTCCTCCGACCAGCCACCCCACCTCTCCCCCCACCCAAATCCCTCTCAAATCTTGGTGAATTTCGTTGGATCTGTCCGTGGAGATCGTTCTCAACACGTTCCTTGAGGTAATCTCCTCCCTTTCCCTTCTTTTCATCCAATGAATTGATGGATTTGGTTGGATCTACATGTAAAACCCTAGATGTGAAACCCTAGGTTGATTTGAGGGTGGATGTAGATTTGGTTGGATCTTAGGGTTTGTTGAAGTAGGAGAAATGGTAGAGCTAGGTTATATGGGTAGAAACCCTAGGTTGATTTGTGTTGATTATAGTAACCAATGAACACATGTATGTATATGTTGTTCACATTATGCTAGGGGGTGGAAAGAATTGTTCATGTTCATCATGTGGACAAGGATGCTTTTTTGAAGGGAAACCTAGAACCGGACCCGGAAGAGGTTGACTTGGTGTTTGACCATAGCCCTAGCTTTGCCGAGGTGGTAGCACAAGTGAGGATTGGGTTGAATTGGAATGGGCCAAATGATGGTGTTGAGCTAGAGGGAAGACATAATGTGGGGTTTGGAATGCACATCCGTTGGAAGACAATGCGTATCAACTCCGAGCAACGTTGGTCCGTTTACAAGGAGACGGTAGCCGAGTCACAAGACAAGGCTTTGGAGTTGTTTGCAACGAAGACGGTTGATGCTCATATCGAGCTTGACCTTAACCGACGCTCTTCCCCTATTGAAGCTAGAAGTCCACCACCCATGAGCCAAGAAGAAGCCACCGAATCTCCCATTATCCAATCTCCCATTGCCCAAGATCCTCCGTTGGAGAAGGAGTATGATGAGCATGACGATGGTGATAATGGTTTCGAGATGAATGACAACAATGTCGGTGATTTGGATACATATTTGACGCAAGAGGACATGGACCACTCCATTCCTTATTCCCGATGCTATGCGTCGGACTCGGATGATGATGGACCCGATGAGGAAGTTGATGAGGATGGCTTGACGGCTAAGGAAGCCGAAAGAGCCGAGATCTTCAAGAAGGTAACCGGACGGGATATTCGGATACCATTGTTCCGTGATGTTAGTATTGCGGATGGAGTCGTGGTTGATGGTGGCAAAAGTTTACTTCTTGGAGCTAGGCCAATTTCCAAGAGAGATGTGGATGCTAGGAAGGCTATGATCTCTAAAGGGCTCACGTTTGATACCTTCTTGGAATTGAAGGTATGGTTGAAGGAGTTCTCGATTAAGCATCATCGCCCTTACACCGTTGTTCACTCGGACTTGAAGACGCGGTACACACTAAAATGTGTAGATAAAAGGTGCCCATGGGTTGTCCGTGCAAGACCTTTCAAAAAAGGGCCCTCTTGGCACATAAAAAGTTGTGTAGCCACTCATATGTGTCGGAGGCCGAAGCTTGATGGCAAGGATGCGCAGCCGGACCACCGTCAACTCACATCCGAGTTCATTGCATACAAGCTCTCGGTGGAGATATCATCACTTCCTACCATGAGCATTAGGTCCGTGCAAGATACGGTGAAATCCCGCTTTGGCTATGACGTCAAGTATGGGAAGGCATGGAAGGCCAAACAAGCCGCATTCAAGATGTTGTACGGTGATTGGGAGGAAGCATACAACCGAGTCCCTAGGTTGTGTTGCGGTCAGAAACCCACCGGCGAGCAGCGACGGGCAACACAGTAGAGCCGGGAGGCTCCCGGGATGCACGGCCGGCCCTGGTCCCTCGAGCGACGGCCCGCAAAGACTCCGGCACGCACGTCCGATGCTGGTGCAAGGGCGTGCCACCTGACCTATACCTGGCCAGGAAGGTGATGGATTTGCCTCGCTTAGTTTCCTGCATGGCATACACGTAAACATTAAATACGAGCCTCGATCGGCTCTCAGGTTGTCCCGTGAATCGGCTCAAGGAGCCGATCCACCCATGATTCGTACGAGGTGTACGATCACATGGTGGTCCTGCTTGATCGGTATAAAGCTAAAACGACCTACTACGATTTAGGGTTTTCACCACATAATCGGAACATCCTACGCGTGATTGAGCACTGGCGGCCACGCACGGTGATCATAAACCGACCCTAGACAAGGCCTAAAAACCAACATGAAGTTGATCCCGGAACATCCTGTCTAGGGCTAGCAAACTACACCCTACGTGCCACTCGGATCCTTCAACCCGTTTGTAAGGCCTAACTATGCAGATATTAAACTAATCCTTGAAGAACAAGGAGCAATCATAACGGATCGGATCTACTAAATAATGATCAAGCGAGGTGCCGCCCTTACACCTAAGATAGGTGTAAGGGCGGCTAGACGTCTAAGGGTTGCACGGACGAAAGCATATGATACGATGAAACAATGCTAACCCTAACACATCTATGATAACTACGTTGCTCGCCATCAACAAGGCTTCGGCACGAGCAACGCGTGAACAGCGAATAAACGTGTATCGCCTAGATCGCAAGATGCGATCTAGGCAGCATGATGCTTACCCGGAAGAAACCCTCGAGACAAGGGAGTTGGCGATGCGCCTAGATTGGTTTGTGGTGAACGTGATTGTTGTTTATTTCATAAACCCTAGATACATATTTATAGTCCGTAGACTTTCTAACGTGGGAATAATCCCAACCGTGCACGAGCCAAATTCTATCTAACCGACACGTATCCTACTATATTATAGATACACGGGAAAACTAGCCCAAACTTTGCATATAAGGCCGATTCATGTATTTCTTTCATGTATATTCTTCAAGCCCATCTTAATCGCGGCCCACCTCTGATCCGGTCAAATTCTGGTGATAACACATGCCCCCCTGGTTTTGGAAATGACAATTCCAAAATCACTCTGCTTTTCTTCGTCAGGTCATGTCGTGGCGGAGCGGAACCGTCGCGAGTATCCTTCATCATGATGCCTTGCCTCCTCCACTTCTCCGCGTGACCCGGCAATTTTTTTTCTCGTTGGGCACCACTTCCTCGAAAGCTGCTCGTGGTATTGAATCTCCACTATATCCCCTTTTATTTAACCGCTTTAAACAGTTCGCTTCTTCATCCCCTTCGCATTAGCACTCCAAAAGCCCTCCTCCGCCAACATGTCTTCTTCCTCCTCTGCCTCATCGGGTCTTTCCACCCAGTCCTCCCCCTCCCGCGAGCCGACGCCGGAGTGGGACCCGGAGGAGGCCCACGAGGCCAACATCCGCCGCGCCATAGAAGACGGGGACGAGTCCGATCCACGACTTCTCCGTCCGGTGCCGAGGACGACAAGTCCCCGACCGACGGGGAAAGTGACCTCCGCTTCCTTGCCGACGGGGAAACGGAGGAGGAGAGCGATGACGATCGCTTCTCCTGGGACGACTTCACCTCCGAGGAGGAGGAGGAGGAGGAGGAGGAGGAGGAGGAGGAGGAGGAGGAGGACGACACCTCCTCCGATGAACCGCCGGCCAAGCGCTTCTGCCCCTGGCCGGGGAACCTCAGCGACTTCGACATCGACGACGACGACGCTGACGAGGAAGACGAGGACAACGAGGGCCCTGCCGGCGGCCGCTGCAGCAGCAACGACGAGCCAGCCGGGAGTAGCGCCGACAGCGGCGACGACGAGGGTAGCGACGGCCCATAGATAGGACCCTTAGCATAGGATCAGTAGTAGTAGATGGGGAAATGTATCCTCTGGTACTTCCTTTTGAGAGCAATCAGCTCTTTATGTAAGAAATCCCGTTTATCAATGAAGAATTTCCTCCAATTTGATTTTGCCGATTTCCTTTGTGCTAATTTAGCCGATTTCCCCTCATACTGACTTTGCCGATTGTCAACTTAGCCAACGCTCAATGAGCCGATGGGAACGCATCGGTCCCTCACAATCTATCCTTCATCTCTTCGACTAAGGAACGACTGCCAACTTGGTCAATGCTCAATGAGCCGATGGCAACGCATCGGTCCCTCACAATCTATCCTCCATTTCTTCGACGATGACTTTGAGATCCGGTGGATAATGTGGAAGACCAATGCCTTCAAGAGAGCCCTAGGACCGTTGCTTGAAACGACTTGACACCGAAGTCGATACTTCGCGAACGGATGCCACTTGTTCGCAAATCTCCTCGGTGATGCTTTATAACCCCGCTTCTGTTTCTTTGCGAGCAACCGGATGGCCCGGAGCACTCGCCAATGATGATGGATCCCTCTTTAAATTCCTCCTACCGTCTCCAGTGATCCTCTTCTGCAAAAACTCACCCCCTTTGAAGAAGGTTATGATGCAGGGTCAGCCGATGAAACCCCAATCGGCTTCTAAAAACAGAGTATCTACCAGGTCAGCTGCCCCCCGAGCCTCAGTCAAGGCGAGAACGGCGATGAGGACACACAGTTCAGACAAATGGACCCGAGCTCGAGCAAATCTGAGAGAAACACCACGCAGAGCTAGCCAAACTTGCCACCATCGGCCTCCCAGAGAAGGTCCGCCACTCTGGTCCCAGCAATTCCTATGAGTGTAGCTGAGAAGGTGGCCCACTTGGCCAAGCCGACAGTAGACACACCAGAGCCGATCACCTTTTCTTCCATTGAAAGCCGATATTGCAGACGAAATACCAACGGCTTAATGAGCAAAAGGCTGCCTTGTACGCCAAAACTGACACCTCTGGCAGCACTGCTGAACTGGCGACCTTGCGCAAAGGGTTGGAGGTCCTCGAAGAGAAGGTTCGGGCAACAAAACTGAGCTGAAGAACGACTTGGTCGAAATCTGCGCCTTGAACACGCAGCTGGTAGATCCTGTGTAATTTGTACTAGAGTCGATGTCCGTGCATCGGCTTTGTTTCTTAGCTCTAAAGTCGATGTTCGTGCATCGGCTGTACATCATGAGAATTTTTTTACTGGCCAATTTTTCTATCGGCCCCCAATATTTCACTGCACATGTATCGCACATGTTCATCTGATTAGGTGCCCCGAGCCGAATCGCCGAGTAGCTGCGGATATCGGCTCCGTAGTTAGCCAAGGCACCGTATTCGAACGTCGGCTCCGTTAGGACCAATGTTGACTTCTTCCGGCTCATCGCCGACGTAAACCCGTTGCCCGTTAGATCGACGTTGAACACGAGCGTAACGTATGGTGAGGATAATTTTGGCCGATTGCTGGAATCGGCCTCCATGTTGATTGAATCGCTCAATGAAGGTTTTGCAATGTTCGTCCATAGATCTTTGGGGCCGATCACAAGGATCGGCCTCGCCACGTTCGTCCATAGATTTGTTCTTGCTATACGGTCGGGCCGGTGGATAAGACCAGCCTAACCCCGTCCTTCGTCACGTCGATGCGCTCGCAGATCGTCCAAATTGATGCCCGAGAGTGGCTCTTGGCCTCGTCGTCTCCCAAACGTTCATGCCAGCCCGTTGAAATCTCGGCTGAGTCATCTGCGTGGACGACCTCTACTTCATCTCCATCCCATTGTATTAAGCATTGGTGCATCGTGGATGGAATGCAACAGATGGCGTGGATCCAATCTCTCCCTAGCAGGACGAGCATAGGTGCTCTTGCTATCGACAATAAAGAACGTCGTAGGGATGGTTTTCCTTCCTACGGTCGGATCCACGTTCGAACACCTTGTGCGTCGGATGCTTGGCCGTTGAAATCGCTCGGTGTAACGTTGGTCTTGATCGGGTCCGAGCTAGAGCGTCCCAACCGACGAAGCATGGAGTATGGCATAATGTTGATCGCCGCTCCGGTGTCCACCGAGCATCTTGTTGACAGGCTGCCCATTGATATAACCTCGCAAGTACAGGGCCTTCAGATGTCTGTAGCTTCTTTCTCGTGGCTTCTCAAAGATAACTGGCCGTGGGTCGCAGTCAAGTTGTGCCACAGGTGCTTCGTCTAATCCTGGAGCACTAAACTCCGTCGGAAGGATGAACACCATGTTTGTACCAGCCGATGTATTATCATCGGCTTTCCTTTGTCTGGGGCGCCACTCTTTCCTTTGTGGCCGACCTTCTTCGTCCAGGGTTCGCTGAATTTTCGCGGCCAGATCAGGCCGCGCCTTCCTCAACGTGTGCAGGTATAACCTTTCGGCTTCCTCCAGACCACGTAGTCGCTGAACCCTACGCTTTTGGGAACGGCTGAGTCCATCAGGGCACCACCTTGGCCGGTGGTACTTATCTTCTTCTTCTTCATCATCGTCTTCCAATTCCTCGAGATCTTCCACCCGAGAGGACTCAGCGTACTTGTTCCGAGGCGGGAGAGGCCCTAGACGTTTGAACACGGACACGTTAGCTGCATCCTTCTTCTTCGTCTACATTCTAGGCGCTTGCCGATTGTAGGCAATCGGCTCATTCCTGAATCCCAGCAGTGTCTGAAGAAGGGACAGTCCCAGTGCCTATCCACGTCGTCTTGCTCTCTCGACTTCTCCTTGGCGTGGTGCTCATATCTCTCCTCGTCGCGATCATGCCGACGATGTCTCCTGGCGTCCCTAGCCAGACGATCTCTTTCGTCATCGTTGTTGTATCGTCGGTGTTGGTCGTATTGACTCACATATTTGTTGAGGAGGTGATCAGAGAGAGGTCGCTGATATCGCACATTCCTCACTTCTCCCTCTGTGATGTAGCGCTTGCCATCGTGCCGGAGCCGATCGCGTGGAACGGCTTCCTCTTTGTCGTTGTCATGAGAGCAGCTGCCCTCGTCACTATCCTTACCAGGGTGGTGCCCAGGTCCTACCATGTTGATGTTGAATGAGAAACTTGGCTGGCACCTCCCAGGGTAAGTGCACTCCACCATGTTAACGGCGGGGAAGGGATGTGTGTCGACTTTCATGGCGTACTGGCTGAAAATTAGACGCCCTTGTTCTATCGCCATTTGGACCTGCTGCCGCCACACCCTGCAGTCGTTGGTGGCATGGGTGAACGTGTTATACCACTTGCAGTATGGCTTTCCGTTCAGCTCCTGCGCCGTGGGGATCTTGTGGCCTTCGGGTACCTTTAGCTGCTTCTCCTTAAGTAAGAGGTCGAAAATTTGCTCAGCCTTGGTGACGTCGAAGTCAAACCCTCTTGGAGGACCTTGTGGCTTAACCCACTTGCAGGACACGGGGCTTGCCCCCTGAGTCCATTCAGCTACTGCTACCTCTTGATCTCCCGCAGAGCCTTCATCTTCATCTGCCTCAACCAGGACCACCGCACGCTTGAATTTATCCTGGTATACATCTGGGTGGCGCTGTTCATATGATGACAGCTTCTGCACCATGTGCGCCAGTGAAGGGTAGTCTGCTTGGGAGGCCACATCCTTGATCGGTGATGCGAGACCCACCACCGCCAACTCGATCGCTTCTTTTCGGCTCACACGAGCCGAATAGCATCGGTTCCTAACGGTCCCGAAGCGCTGGATGTATTCTCGACACTCGTTTCTCCGCGCTTCGTCGTACTTGTGCTAGATCGGCAATGCCGACCTCGAAGCCTCCGAGTGATACTGCATGTGGAACTGCTCCTCCAACCGCTTCCAAGTCCGGATTGAGTCCGGTGGTAGCGATGTGTACCACCCGAAAGCCGATCCCGTGAGGGACCGTGCGAAGAACCTCACACGCAGCTCATCCGATGCTCGAGATCGTGCCCAGCCGTGCCAAATATCGGCTCACATGCTCGATTGAGCTGGAACCATCCGATCCACTAAATTTGGAGAATTCGTGGAGCCGATATTTGGGTGGTAGTGGGATCAACTCGTACTCGTTGGGGTACGGCTTGGAATAGCCGATTGCCCTCCTTTTCGGCACCATGCCGAACTGGTCTCTCAAGATTGTGCTCGATCTGATCCGCGGTGCCGGGCTGCAGAGTCGAACTCTGAAGATTTGCCGGAGTGGCATACTTAGCCAGCCATGCTTGCTTCTCAAGCTCTGAGCCAACTGCAGGAGTTGGGCTCTGGAGGTTCATCGGAGTGGCGTACTTAGCTAGCCACGTCTGCTTCTCAAGATCTGTTCCCGAAGTTCCTCCCTGCTGTTCCGTAAGTCCCCGTCGTTGCAGGTCTCGGTTTGTGAGTGCCCGCTATCTGCAGTCTGGCACGTATGTGCACGTGTATCCGTGAGGGATCTCCTTAGGCGCCTCATGCAAGAACTGGTAATCACTAGGGTCACCACCGATCTTGTAGACAACGTATGCCGGTGAACTCGACACTTCTGGTGCTGCCAACGTGAATGGCAGCGGTGGTCGGAACTGGAGTGGCATCTCTCCTTGGTGAGTCCCTAGAGCTGGTCCTGACGGAGAGTACTGATGCCTCATGATTTCCTGGATCACCCAAAAAGCGACACGCTCCAAAGTGTTCACCAGGCTCTCAGAATGGCGGTGCAGCGAATGAGCTACCATGAAATTAATCTCCTGCCGCGAGACCTGGTGCGTTCTTCCGACGTGGCGGACAGGTCCACTCCATCGAGCGCGCCTTCGGTGAGAACCCTTTCCACCTGATGCCGTGTGAGCGGGTTCTCTGGAAAGAGCCGATGAGGTCGGCTTCGAGGATCGCTTTGACCTCGTCATACTTGTTCTTGAGCTCCTCAGTGAGATCCTCGTACGTTACTGGAGTGCCTTCCGCCATCTCAGATGTAGATGGCGATGCGGTTGATGTCGAAGACTGTCCCACCGGGCGTGCCAGAATGTGTTGCGGTCAGAAACCCACCGGCGAGCGGCGACGGGCAACACGAGTAGAGCCGGGAGGCTCCCAGGACTGCGGCTGGCCCTGGTCCCTCGAGCGACGGCCCGCAAAGACTCCGGCACGCACGTCCGATGCTGGTGCAAGGGCGTGCCCCCTGACCTATACCCGGCCAGGAAGGTGATGGATTTGCCTCGCTTAGTTTCCTGCATGGCATACACGTAAACATTAAATACGAGCCTCGATCGGCTCTCAGGTTGTCCTGTGAATCGGCTCAAGGAGCCGATCCACCCATGATTCGTACGAGGTGTACGATCACATGGTGGTCCTGCTTGATCAGTATAAAGCTAAAACGACCTACTACGATTTAGGGTTTTCACCACATAATCGGAACATCCTACGCGTGATTGAGCCTGGCGGCCACGCACGGTGATCATAAACCGACCCTAGACAAGGCCTAAAAACCAACATGAAGTTGATCCCCGGAACATCCTGTCTAGGGCTAGCAAACTACACCCTACGTGCCACCTGGATCCTTCAACCCGTTTGTAAGGCCTAACTATGCGAGATATTAAACTAATCCTTGAAGAACAAGGAGCAATCATAACGGATCGGATCTACTAAATAATGATCAAGCGAGGTGCCGCCCTTACACCTAAGATAGGTGTAAGGGCGGCTAGACGTCTAAGGGTTGCACGGACGAAAGCATATGATACGATGAAACAATGCTAACCCTAACACATCTATGATAACTACGTTGCTCGCCATCAACAAGGCTTCGAGCACGAGCAACGCGTGAACAGCGAATAAACGTGTATCGCCTAGATCGCAAGATGCGATCTAGGCAGCATGATGCTTACCCGGAAGAAACCCTCGAGACAAGGGAGTTGGCGATGCGCCTAGATTGGTTTGTGGTGAACGTGATTGTTGTTTATTTCATAAACCCTAGATACATATTTATAGTCCGTAGACTTTCTAACGTGGGAATAATCCCAACCGTGCACGAGCCAAATTCTATCTAACCGACACGTATCCTACTATATTACAGATACACGGGCAAACTAGCCCAAACTTTGCATATAAGGCCGATTCATGTATTTCTTCCATCTATATTCTTCAAGCCCATCTTAATCGCGGCCCACCTCTGATCCGGTCAAATTCTGGTGATAACAGGTTGTTGTTAGCGATGGCCGCTACTAACCCGGGCATGGTTCATGTGTGAAAGTGCATGGAGCCCCCATGTGTGGTTTTGGTAATTAATGACAATCCCTATGGACTAATGTTTGCATTGAGTTATATTTGTAGGAGTTGTCCATAGGCAAGGCTTGAACCATAGGTTGGCTTCAAGATTGCAATAAGAAACTAATGAAGAAGATCAAGTGTCAAGTATGTCTTGAAGATGAAGATGAAGTGAGCCCTCAAGTTCTTCAAGACATCAACATGATGAAGAATGAAGATATGGAGTGCAAGTTCAAGATGAGCCAACTCGGAGAGATCATATGCTTGAATCTTGCCATCCATATGGTGATCATGGATATGTGAAGATGCGTCGAAGAAGAAGCTCTCCCGTAGTGGAGTATGGGGGAGCATTTCGCATGTCTTCATCAAGCAAGCACAATCAAGAAAGGCGTTCCATCTTGTTGCGGTCAAGACCGTCATCATCAAGTTCAAGTGGAATGCGCAAGGTTAAGGTTTGCTCTTGATAGGGTTTCTTTCTCATCGGTCTCATGGTGTAGTTGGAGACCGGTTTATAGTTTAGTTGCCGTTCTATCAAGAGGGCTCTCGAGTGAGTAACTCGATCGTATCCTTCGGAGAGCTCAAACCTTTGCATCCTTGCATCATATTTCTTGGTTGTTATTTGGATCTTGTCCATGTGATGTTTTAGAGCTTGTGCGTATTCTCATGACAAGCTCTAGTTCATCAAGAATGGTTTTTGCATGGGCAACTTGTTGCATTTTCGAGGTTGGAGGTTTTACCGGTATGTCTTTCTTAGATAGGTCAAACCTTTCATCATTTGTTTCTATACTCCTTTGCTGAACTATGATGGTTCCCTGCATGATCTTGTAGATCTTGTTACTAGCTTCGAAACGAGTCCAAGATCATCAAAATCGGAGTCCGGATACTCAAGTTATGCCTTTTCTAAGTTTGCCCATAGAGAGGAGTTTGGGCTGGCCGGTAGTACCGCCCGTGCACGGCCGTAGTACC
>NC_061514.1:180903965-180950750 GCF_022539505.1 Lolium rigidum | reverse complement strand
GAAAACATGGTTATCGCACAACAAGCAACTTAATAAGAGATAAAGTGCATAAGTACATATTCAATACCACAATAGTTTTTAAGCTATTTGTCCCATGAGCTATATATTGCAAAGGTAAAGAATGGAAATTTTAAAGGTAGCACTCAAGCAATTTACTTTGGAATGGCGGAGAAATACCATGTAGTAGGTAGGTGTGGTGGACAAAAATGACATAGTGGTTGGCTCAAGGATTTTGGATGCATGAGAAGTATTCCCTCTCGATACAAGGTTTAGGCTAGCAAGGTTATTTGAAACAAACACAAGGATGAACCGGTGCAGAAAAACTCACATAAAAGACACATTGTAAACATTATAAGACTCTACACCGTCTTCCTTGTTGTTCAAACTCAATACTAGAAATTATCTAGACTTTAGAGAGACCAAATATGCAAACCAAATTTAGCAAGCTCTAGGTGTTTCTTCATTAATGGGTGCAAAGTATATGATGCAAGAGCTTAAACATGAGCACAACAATTGCCAAGTATCAAATTATTCAAGACATTTTAGAATTACTACATGTAGCATTTCCCGATTCCAACCATATAACAATTTAACGAAGAAGATTCAACCTTCGCCATGAATACTATGAGTAAAGCCTAAGGACATATTTGTACATATGCAACAGCGGAGCGTGTCTCTCTCCCACACAATGAATGCTAGGATCCATTTTATTCAAACAAAAACAAAAACAAAAACAAACCGACGCTCCAAGCAAAGTACATAAGATGTGACGTAATAAAAATATAGTTTCAGGGGAGGAACCTGATAATGTTGTCGATGAAGAAGGGGATGCCTTGGGCATCCCCAAGTTTAGACGCTTGAGTCTTCTTAGAATATGCAGGGGTGAACCACCGGGGCATCCCCAAGCTTAGAGCTTTCACTCTCCTTGATCATATTGTATCATCCTCCTCTCTTGATCCTTGAAAACTTCCTCCACACCAAACTCGAAACAACTCATTAGAGGGTTAGTGTACAATAAAAATTAACATGTTCAGAGGTGACACAATCATTCTTAACACTTCGGACATTGCATAAAGCTACTTGGACATTAATGGAACAAAGAAATTCATCCATCATAGCAAAAGAGGCAATGCGAAATAAAAGGCAGAATCTGTCAAAACAGAACGATCCAGTAAAGATGGATTTTATTGAGGCACCAGGACTTGCTCAAATGAAAAATGCCCATATTGAATGAAAGTTGCGTACATATCGAGGATCACGCACGTAAATTGGCATATTTTTCTGAGCTACCTACGAGAGAGGCAGGTCGAAATTCATGACGGCAAAGAAATACTGTTTCTAGCGCAGTAATCCAAATCTAGTATGAACCTTACTATCAAAGACTTTACTTGGCACAACAATGCACAAAACTAAGATAAGGAGAGGTTGCTACAGTAGTAAACAACTTCCAAGACTCAAATATAAAACAAAAATACTGTAGTAAAAACATGGGTTGTCTCCCATAAGCGCTTTTCTTTAACGCCTTTCAGCTAGGCGCAGAAAGTGTATATCAAGTATTATCAAGAAACGAAGCATCAACATCATAAGTTGTTCTAATAATAGAATCAAAAGGTAACTTCATTCTCTTTCTAGGGAAGTGTTCCATACCTTTCTTGAGAGGAAATTGATATTTAATATTACCTTCCTTCATATCAATGGTGGCACCAACGGTTCGAAGAAAAGGTCTTCCCAATATAATGGGACAAGATGCATTGCATTCAATATCCAAGATAACAAAATCAACGGGGACAAGGTTATTGTTAACGGTAATGCGAACATTATAACCTCTCCCCAAATGTTTGTTTATAGCATTATCAACAAGATTAACATCCAAATAACAATTTTTCAATGGTGGCAAGTCAAGCATATTATAAATTTTCTTAGGCATAACGGAAATACTTGCACCAAGATCACATAAAGCATTACAATCAAAGTTATTGACCTTCATCTTAATGATGGGATCCCAACCATCCTCTAGCTTTCTAGGAATAGAAGTTTCAAGTTTTAGTTTCTCTTCTCTAGCTTTTATGAGAGCATTTGTAATATGTTTTGTGAAAGCCAAGTTTATAGCACTAGCATTGGGACTCTTAGCAAGTTTTTGTAAGAACTTTATAACTTCAGAGATGTGGCAATCATCAAAATCCAAACCATTACAATCTAAAGCAATGGGATCATCATCCCCAATGTTGGAAAAAATTTCAGCAGTTTTATCACAGGCAGTTTCAGCAGTTTTTGGCAGTTTTGCGGGCTTTTCATTAGAAGTGGAAACATTGCCAACACCAATTATTTTACCATTAATAGTAGGAGGTGCAGCAACATGTGGAACATTAGCATTGCTAGTGGTGGTGATAGTCCAAACTTTAGCTACATTATTCTCTTTAGCTAGTTTTTCATTTTCTTCTCTTTCCCACCTAGCATGCAATTCGGCCATCAATCTTATATTCTCATTAATTCTAACTTGGATGGCATTTGCTGTAGTAACAATTTTATTTTCAATATCCTCAGGTTTAGCATCCATTTTATTAATTAAAGAAGATTGTGATGCAGATCTGTATGGGATTCGGTTTTCAGCATTTGCAAGTTTAGTTTGCAACCCAGAAATCTCCATATTCAGATTTTCAAGTTGATTTCCTATATTCTTCAACAAGGTAGATTGTTCATTCATAGTTTTAGTAAACAATTTGTTTTGCTCATATTGTGATTGCATAAAGCTCTTGGTGGATCTTTCAATTTCTAACATCTTTTCCTCATTAGGTGAAACATATCTACCATAAGAGTTACCATTAGCAGGATATGGCATAGAATTTTGAGCAACCAATGAAGCTAACAGAACATTATGGGGATCAACATTAGTCCTACCATTCACAAGCATAGACATAATAGCATCAATCTTATCACTCAAGGAAGAGGTTTCTTCGACAGAATTTACCTTCTTACCTTGTGGAGCTCTTTCCGTGTGCCATTCAGAGTAATTAATCATTATATTATCAAGGAGCTTTGTTGCTTCACCAAGAGTGATGGACACAAAGGTACCTCCAGCAGCTGAATCCAATAGGTTCCGCGAAGAAAAGTTCAGTCCTGCATAAAAGGTTTGGATGATCATCCAAGTAGTCAGTCCATGGGTTGGGCAATTTTTAACCAAAGATTTCATTCTTTCCCAAGCTTGAGCAACATGGTCATTATCTAATTGTTTAAAATTCATTATGCTACTCCTCAAAGATATAATTTTAGCAGGGGGATAATATCTACCAATAAAAGCATTCTTGCATTTAGTCCATGAATCAATACTATTCTTAGGCGAGAGATAGCAACCAATCTTTAGCTCTTCCTCTTAATGAGAAAGGAAACAATTTTAATTTTATAATGTCACCATCTACATCTTTATACTTTTGCATTTCACACAATTCAACAAAGTTATTGAGATGGGCAGCGGCATCATCGGAACTAACACCGAGAAAATTGCTCTCGCATAACAAGATTCAGTAGAGCAGGTTTAATTTCAAAGAATTCTGCTGTAGTAGCAGGTGGAGCAATAGGTGTGCATAAGAAATCATTATTATTTGTGGTTGTGAAGTCACACAACTTAGTATTTTCAGGAGTGGCCATTTTAGCGAGTAGTAAATAAAGCAAACTAGATAAAATAAATGCAAGTAACTAATTTTTTTGTGTTTTTGATATAGAGTGCAAGACGAGTAAATAAAGTAAAACTAGCAACTAATTTTTTTGTGTTTTGATATAATGCAGCAAACAAAGTAGTAAATAAAATAAAGCAAGACAAAAACAAAGTAAAGAGATTGGATTGTGGAGACTCCCCTTGCAGCGTGTCTTGATCTCCCCGGCAACGGCGCCAGAAAATATGCTGCTGGCGTGTAGTTGACGTGGGAGTTAGAAATCTTTGTGGTGTAACTTTTCTTCAGTTCCCCGGCAACGGCGCCAGAAAATATGCTTGATACGCGTACAACACGCGTCCGTTGGGAACCCTAAGAGGAAGGTGTGATGCGCACAGCGGCAAGTTTTCCCTCAGAAAGAAACCAAGGTTTATCGAACTAGGAGGAGCCAAGAAGCACGTTGAAGGTTGATGGCGGCGGGATGTAGTACGGCGCAACACCAGAGATTCCGGCGCCAACGTGGAACCTGCACAACACAACCAAAGTACTTTGCCCCAACGAAACAGTGAGGTTGTCAATCTCACCGGCTTGCTGTAACAAAGGATTAGATGTATAGTGTGGATGATGATTGTTTGCAAAGAACAGTAGAACAATATTGCAGTAGATTGTATTCGATGTAAAAGAATGGACCGGGGTCCACAGTTCACTAGAGGTGTCTCTCCCATAAGATAAATAGCATGTTGGGTGAACAAATTACAGTCGGGCAATTGACAAATAAAGAGAGCATGACAATGCACATACATGATATGATGAATATTGTGAGATTTAATTGGGCATTACGACAAAGTACATAGACCGCTATCCAGCATGCATCTATGCCTAAAAAGTCCACCTTCGGGTTATCATCCGAACCCCTTCCAGGTATTAAGTTGCAAAACAACGAGACAATTGCATTAAGTATGGTGCGTAATGTAATCAATAACTACATCCTCGGACATAGCATCAATGTTTTATCCCTAGTGGCAACAGCACATCCACAACCTTAGAACTTTACTGTCATCTGTCCCAGATTTAATGGAGGCATGAACCCACTATCGAGCATAAATACTCCCTCTTGGAGTTAAGAGTAAAAACTTGGCCGAGCCTCTACTAATAACGGAGAGCATGCAAGATCATAAACAACACATAGGTAATAGATTGATAATCAACATAACATAGTATTCTCTATCCATCGGATCCCGACAAACACAACATATAGAATTACAGATAGATGATCTTGATCATGTTAGGCAGCTCACAAGATCCGACAATGAAGCACATGAGGATAAGACAACCATCTAGCTACTGCTATGGACCCATAGTCCAGGGGTGAACTACTCACTCATCACTCCGGAGGCGACCATGGCGGTGAAGAGTCCTCCGGGAGATGATTCCCCTCTCCGGCAGGGTGCCGGAGGTGATCTCCAGAATCCCCCGAGATGGGATTGGCGGCGGCGGCGTCTCAGTAAGGTTTTCCGTATCGTGGCTCTCGGTACTGGGGGTGTCGCGATGTAACATCCCAAGTTTCAACAACAATAAATAAGAAAGAGAATTTCCCCAAAACCCAAAATTTGCAATTTACAAAAACTTTTTATATGCATATAGTGCCACATATAGTTTCTTGCATTTGAATGTTTTCTTTTGTGCAAATGCCATGATGAGTGTTAGTATGTTTAAACATTGCTTGTGAACCCTAACCAAGATCACCAAAACCCTAAATTGAGAAGAAATCAAGAAATGGGGAGAAACCCATATTTCCTTTACATACACCTTATGCCAAAATGCAAATCCTCAACCAAGGCCAAGTTTGTTTGCTCCCTTGCTTCTAAAACACTTTAATATGATAAACTAACACCTTTGCATCCTTGGATCAAGAATCAAATACCAAGAATTCAAAAATCTTGAATACATATGATAATGGTCAAGTGGACCAAAAATATTTTCTTCACCTCTTTACCCTCTCTGTATTTCTCAAATCCTAAACTAAACTTTGTCAACCAAAGCCATGTCATCCAAGACCAGGTCAAGGTGAGTACTTTTCATGTTGACCACCATGGCTAAAGTTGACTAGGTTGACCAGAATTAAATTGCCAAAATGGGATCTGAGAAGAAAAACTAGATAACCCCAAATTTGAACTTTTGCAAATCAAATCCAAATTGAGTGCCACCACCACCAATACTTCACTATAATTATATGAAAGAGACTCACCAAAAAGAATTTCAAATTTCAAACAAAAGGTTCATGCGGGCATTGTGTCGAACAGGTTGCGAGCAGCTTTTCCAATTTGTATGTCACCCTATTACACACTGGGTTCTTCCCTAAACCCCTTTAACCTGTGATCATCACACCCTCTTACAGCCTCTGCATCACCCCAGTACCTGCTTGGATCGATTAAAGTGAGAGGAGAGGGGAAGAAACCCTAAACTACGCATGCGTGGCCATGCCGGCCACCTTGTGCACCTTCTCTCCGGCCTCTCTCTCTCAGCATCACCTTGTCCCAGAGCATCTCTGTAACACGAGGAACATCACGGTACACAGCCCATGCTCGCCAAGGCTCGGCATTGGCCAGAACGCGCGCGCCCAAAAGCATGCCAGGGCATGCCAGCCAACGCGGTGAGCGCGCAGCCGCGCGCGATGCATGTCGCCCACTCGAACGCGACCGTCCTCGCCACCGCATCCCTACGCGTCGCCGAGCATCTACTCCCCGCCCTCTACACGCTAGACGAGCGCCCGTGCCTCGCCTCGCACCGTCGCCGTCGTCCTCGACCAAAAGATGCCGCACGCCACGCGACAAAACCTGCAAGCCCCGAGCCATCCCGTCTCCTTTTCTCTGCGCCGGCTAGCCGTTGAGCATCGCCAGGACGATGCCTACAAGATGCCGTCCCTCGCCTTGCCCTTTTGATCGACGGAGAGGCCACGCCGACGACGCTCCTCCACAAGCACCCCCGGCCACCTTGCTCCCTCTATAAATAGCGACGATCGGCACTCCCTCTCTTCACACAATCCACTCCCCTCACTTCACCGAGTCTTCTCCACCCATCAATTTCACCAGACCTCGCCGGAGCTGCTCGAATCGCGAGCTCAAGTCCGCCGGAGCCCGCGGAAGCCCTGCTTCGATTGGCGCTTCCCCGAGCGCCGCCGCTGCCCCAAGCTCTTCCTCATCTACTACACCTTCACCGCGCATACTGCCTGAGTCCCGCATCGGCCTGGTAGGCTCTCCCACCCCCTAGGCTCGCCGCCAGTGAGCCGTCGCTCGTCGGAGACGACGATGCTCCAGCACCGTCGATCTTCGTTCTAATCCTGCGGTCCAGATTGAAAATACCGGTTCGCTGTTTAAAGAGGCGCCGACGGTGGCCCCCACCTCGTCGGCGCGGCCCGAGCGCGCCAGCCGCGTGTTGGGCTGCGAGGCGCTGCCGAATTTCGTTTCGGCCCAATAACCTTTCCCGCCTAGCCCACGATTTCAAATCCAGTTTAATCTTATTCAAATTTGTTCTGCAGATGCTTTAGTAATTTTTGAATAGTTTGAAATCGGCCAAACCAAATTTAGCAAACCTTATACCGTTGGAAAGCTCATGAATTTATCTATCCAATGCCACTGGCCCCACCAACAAATTCATTATAGATTTAATTAGACAAAAAGAACAAGACAGAGATTTTTGAACATTCAAACTTTATTTAAAATTCAACCAGAATAGATTTTGAAGTAATTCCAATTCTAATAAATCACAAATGATGTCCTCTAATTGATTATGCAATAACATAGCCCTGTTGTTTGTATGATCATGGACTAGATCAAATAAAATGGCTATGTAGTCATTTCTAGAACATTTTAAAGTAGAATTCAAACTCAACCCTAATATGAGAGTTACCTCTCATTTAAATTTTGATCCTAAGTACTAATAACCAGGGGGAAAGACTTAGGCTAATGAACCCTTGAGAATTATTACTTAGAGATTTTAATCCATTTAATGTTAAGTTTAAAACTATGTGAAGTGTAGCACTTCAATTAAATTGAACTCACATATAATAGATATGAAATGTTGACTTTGGGTCAACCTATATTTCATACCTTATTATTATATGAAGAGATTAAATCTTAATAAGAAGTAATGAAAAGAAATGATTTCCTTTAAAGACCTACATACCAATTTTAAGAAATAGGAGTAATGAGAGGAAATTATTTTCCTTCAAATAAAGACTAATCAAATAATCCACCATGCCATGTTTGATTGACACTAGGACTAGTATGTGAACCTTTTTGAGTGTTTCTAGTTTAGTATGTGAGCTTGGTTTAGTATTTATACCTCGTATTCGTATATAGACGCTAGTAACGAGGAGTATCAAGAGGAGGAGGGCTACTCACGGGGAGAAGAAGAGAACTTTGAGAACTACTCAGCCCAAGGCAAGCTAACCCTTGCTAAACACAAGTGCTTAGCTCTACAAGAGCAAAGGCACCATCACACTTTACTTTTATGTATTACCTATCCCATGTTTTTACTTACATTTACTTTTGTTTATTTATTTCAAAGTACTTTTGATTTATGATTCACTTGGTCTAGAGTAGAAAAATTCTTGGAATAGATGGTGGATTGAAAGGTGACATTATGGTGAACCATAATGAGTTGTGGGAATGACACTAATGTTCCCACTTGAGTTAGTCTAGCACCTGATTTAGGCTTTTACCAAAGATTTATGAAACTAAAACTTGGCTTTATGCAAATAAACCTAGAGCTTAGCACCCCATTACACTTAATGAGTTTTTACCTTAGAGTTAGTTTGCGAGTACTTTAAAAAGTACTCATGGCTTTGCCCTGGCTATTCGAATGCCAGACTTTGAAGAGGAGCAACAGTATCAGGATGACGGACAACAGGACGTCTACGATAACTAGGATCGTCTTCTATCGTCAAGCGTTGCCTGTGGAATAGATAGTCCACTACTACTACGCTTCCGCTATGAATTTGTGATGTTGAACAATCTATTTGTGTAATATTGGATCATGTGATCCCTTGTTGTAAGACTCTATGTGTTGTAATAAATGATGACTCTGAACTACTTACTATTATGTCTCGCAAAAACAATCTTCCTGGGATTGCGATGTATGATGTAATAGGGCATCCGGACTTAAAAATTCGGGTGTTGACAAGTTGGTATCAGAGCCATTGTTTGACCTTAGGAGACCCTAGTTAGAATGGACGCTCAAAAACTTAGTTACAAATACCATGAATGGACTAGTTATGAAAACCTTATTCATTTTCTTACCTTGAAGAGTCTATTACAAACTTTAAATTCATGCCCTTCTTATAAGTGAATTAAAATTTGGAACACTTGCACCTCTCTAACTTAATCATCTAATCTCTCTACAGATGGATCACGTCGTGGACGCGCAGCCCTTTCTCCAGACTGAGTTCTATCAGTTGGGAAACGGTGGAGAGCTCATCTTTGAGAGGGACCTCTTCTCCCTCTCCGAGTACCTCGGGCGCCCACCACCGGAAGTCTTTGGCGGAATGCTGAACGACCAGCCCGGTGGTCAACTTCAGTGGGTGATCATGGTGGACCTTCGTGGAAGGTTCACACTCCCAATGAGCGCAAGGATCCAGTTCTCCTTCAGGGAGAACAACTGGGCGGATGGTCTCGCAAGGGGACTTCAGGAAGGACTCGCACGTACGTGCGGGCAAAACTTCATGGACTTCGATGATAGTCGCTTCTTGCACTACGCGAGGCACAACTCCCTCGGAGTGCCCATGAACCTGCCGTCGCACCCGCAACTTCGTCACCATGTTGATCACCTTGACTTCATGCTGAACGAGACCCGCATCGACCTCGACAACTCCCGCGAATACGCCAACCACACTCACATCCGGTTGGCGCAGCGAGCGGACACCATCGGGGTGATCGCCGGAGAACGCAGGGCACTCCGCCGTGCCAACCGGAAGAAGGATCACGCCATCAACCGCCTCAAGGCCGGGATCGCCACTCGAAGGCGACCATCGCTGCCCAAGCTGAGCGGATCCGGGAGCTGGAGGGCGAAGGTGAAGGGGAGAACATCGAGGGGACGGCTACTCCTACGTCGGCAACGACGATGACTACGAGGAGGAGGAAGACGACGACCCGGAGTTCCACCCTTACGAGGATGGCCACGAGCACCTTGATGCCGAGGTGGACAATGTCTACCCTATCAACGTCGATGGCGAGTAGTCCCGTCTCGAGCACTTGCGTTCCATGTTATGTATCGGTCCTTTGTAACCGCCCCATGTATCGTAGTTTGTTGAAAGGGTTCTTAAAACCCTCCCGAACCCTTGGCTTGTAATATGTGCTACCTCCATGACTATGTTTGTGTGTGTGTAATATTATTAATTATGAATCAAGTTTTAAGTTGTGTGAAATTTTTTATCCCAAAATGAGCCATAGACATTTCCCTCTTATCTCATGATCCCTATCCCTGTTCAGATGGCACCCCCAACTCGCACCGAGACAGACAATGATGCGAGATGTTGCAGCAGATGATGACTGAAAGAGAAGCTGAGAGAGTTGACCGTCAAGCCAACTTAGCTGCACTTCAACAGCTTGCTCAGGGCAACCAAGGCCACGGAAACCACGACCACCCAGGGTCGAAGCTGAAAAACTTCCAGAACACTAACCCACCGGTGTTCAGCAAGACAGAGGAACCCCTCGATGCAGATGATTGGCTCCAAACTATGGAGAACAATCTCGAGGTTGCCGGAGTGGAGGACAACGAGAAGGTGTTGTTCGCCACACATTATCTGGCTGGACCTGCACGTGCCTGGTGGACAAGTACCCGCGCCTTACATGCGGGGCAAATGATGACTTGGGAGGATTTCAAACTCAAGTTTAGCAAGTATCATGTGCCCCGGGTTTGATCAAGAAGATGAGGGATGAGTTCGAGGAAGCTGAAGCAAGGCGAGAATGACCGTGGTAGAATACCGCGACAAGTTTCTCACTTTGTCAAGGTACGCCCCGGATGAGACAGAATCTTGTTGAGAAGAGGAAGGAAAGGTTCCTGAATGGACTGCATGATGAGATGCGGACTGTGCTGATCAACATTCCATTTGCTGATCTAGAAGCCCTTGTTGACTCCGCCATTCGGATGGAGGGAAGATACACCAAGCCAATGAGAACCGCAAGCGCCGTATGATGAACCGAGTGGGCCCAGCAACAACCACAAGTATCGCCCCAGCTCAAGTGGAGGGTTCGCCCCAAGAAACAGCAAGCCCCCGATGCAGAATCCCCGTCCGAGTTATCAGAACCGGAGTGGAGGAAACCCCAGGCCAGGAGGCCACCACAACTACAACAACAACAACAACAACCACAACAACTTCAACCGCGCTCCACCTCGCGCCCCCAACAACAACTCCAACACCGCTCCAAGGACTGGGAGCAATGCTGTTCCCATCACCCCCAAGGACAAATCCACCTACAACTGCTACGAGTGCGGAGTGGCTGGGCACTTCTCATATGAGTGCCCCAAGAAGCTCGCCAAGACCGCCGCCAACACCTCGGGCCCGGCGCAGCAGCGGCGTCGTGTCACCACCAACAAGAAGTTCGCCCCCAACAACCCGAACAACCGCAACGGCCGCCTCTACCACATGAATGCGAAGAAGCTCGGGAGGCCCCGGACGTTGTGCTTGGGTATGTTCTCTGTTAACTCAATACCCGCAAGAGTGCTTGTTTGATTACGGAGCATCGCATTCATTCATTACCGAAGATTTTGCATGCACTAGTAAGATTCAACCCATCAGTTTGAAGCATGTCATGATAGTTCAAATACCTGGATCAACAACTAAAGCTAGAAAAATTTGCAAAGATGTGCCAATCGGAATACATGAAATAGAATTCTATGCCAATTTGATTGTTACGGGAGCCAAAGGTTTGGAAGTAGTCCTGGGAATGGACTGGATGGCGAAACATCATGGACTGATTGATTGTGCCAAGAAAGCCATCACCATGACTAGTAGCACCGGAATAATAGTCGAACACATATCTGAAAAGATGCCCCGAAAATTCACTTGTAACCAAAGCCTCGCCAAACCCACCTTGGATCAGATCAGGGTCGTTTGTCGATATCCTGATGTGTTTCCGGATGATCTACCTGGTATGCCCCCAGATCGGGATATCGAGTTTATCATCGAGTTAATCCCCGGAACCGGACCTATAGCCCAGAGAGCCTACAGCATGAACCCGGCAGAGTTAGTAGAACTGAAGAGACAACCTGGATGATATGCTATTCAAAGGTCCGATTCAACCAAGTGCGTCACCCCGGAGATCGCCGGTTTTGTTTGTGGATAAAAAGGACGGTGCCACTCGTCCGGTTACGGACTATCGTAAGCTTAACGATGTCACCATTAAGAACAAGTATCCGTTGCCCAAGATAGAAGATCTGTTTGACCAAGCTGACCGGAGCCCAAGTATTCTCGAAGATTGATCTGCGGACGAGGATACCATCGATTGAAGATTCGTGCCACCGATATTCCAAAAACTGCCTTTACCACCGAGATATGGATTGTATGAGTACAATGTCATGTCATTTGGATTGACCAATGCCCCCGCTTACTTCATGAATCTCATGAATAAGATCTTTATGAACTTCTTGGACAAGTTTGTGGTTGTCTTCATCGACGACATCCTCATATACTCCAAGTCCGAAGAAGAACATGAGCAACATTTGGAAGTGGTACTAGATACCCTCCGGGAGCATCAGTTGTATGCCAAGTTCAGCAAGTGTGAGTTCTGGTTGAAAGAAGTAGGATTCTTGGGTCATATCTTGTCAGCCGGAGGAATTGCCGTTGACCCCGCAAAAATCAAGACTGTTGAAGAATGGAAAGCCCCAACCACCCAGACCGAAGTCCGTGCATTTCTCGGATTGGCGGGATATTACCGCCGATTCGTTGAAGGATTTTCGAGCATAGCAAGACCGATGACTCAATTGTTGAAGAAGGACCGGAAGTTCGAATGGACCGACAAGTGTGAAGAGAGCTTTCAACAGCTCAAGCTAAGATTGACCTCAGCCCCGATGCCTGGTTATGCCGGACATTACCAAGCCCTTTGATGTGTACTGCGACGCCTCCAAGATTGGTCTTGGATGTGTGCTGATGCAAGAAGGCAAAGTAATATCTTACCTGTCAAGGCAGCTGAAGCAGCATGAACAGAACTATCCAACCCATGACTTAGAGCTAGCAGCGGTGGTGTTAGCTGCTGAAAGTATGGCGTCATTACCTCATGGGTAATCGATGCGAGGTTTACTCGGATCACAAGAGTCCGAAGTATATCTTCACGCAGAAGGAGCTGAATATGAGACAGCGCGAGATGGATAGAGTTAATCAAGGATTACGACATGGAAATCCACTATCACCCCGGCAAGGCCAATGTGGTAGCGGATGCTTTGAGTAGACTGCCGTGTCAGTTGAACTCCATGTTAGCAATTGAGCAACCAAGCTTGTTTGAAGAGTTTGAGCAGTTTAGGCTTGAACTGGTTAGTGAAGGATACCTCGCCGACATTGAACTCCAACCCACCACGATTAGTCAGATCAAGGAAGCTCAGAAAGGAAATGCTAGCATTGACGGAATCAAGAACCAAGTAGCCGCCGGCAAAGCACCGGGATTCACCGTAGATGAAGAAGGAGTGCTATGGTATAACAAGCGCTCTGTGCGTGCCAACGAGACTCGAGAATTAAAGCAAGTCATTCGAAGGAAGCTCACGACACCCTATACTCCATTCACCCCGGAGGAACCAAGATGTACCGAGGATTTGAAGGAACAATTCGGTGGCATGGGATGAAGAGAGAAATTGGAAGCTACATCGCCAAGTGTGACATATGTCAAAGAGTCAAAGCCGAACACCAACGCCCCGCGGAGCTGTTGCAACCCCTACGGATTCCCGAATGGAAGTGGGATTCCGTAGGAATGGATTTCATCACCGGACTGCCCAAGTCTAGTAAAGGAAATGATTCCATCCGGGTAGTGGTCGACGAGACTAACCAAAGTCGCCCACTTCATCCCCGTCAAGACCACCTATCAAGGACCGAGACTTGCGAGTTATACATCTCAAGGATAGTCAGCCCGCACGGAACCCGAAGTCGATAGTATCCGACGAGAGGATCCCAATTCACCTCCAGATTACGGCGAGAAAGTACATGAAGGACTCGGAACTCGTCCGAATTTCAGCACGGCCTATCACCCGCGAGACGGATGGACGGATCGAAAGAGTCAACCAGATACTAGAAGATATGTTGAGAGCATGTGTGCTAGAGTATGGATCTAAGTGGGAAGACCGCTTGCCGTACGCAGAATTCTCGTACAACAACGGCTACCAAGCCGGCTTGCGAGATGGCCCCCTTTGAAGCCTTGTACGGAAGGAAGTGCCGTACCCCTCCGAATTGGTCGGAAGTAGGAGAGAGTCAAATCTTTGGACCGGATATTCTCCGAGAAGCCGAAGAGAAGGTTCACAAGATCCGTGAGTACCTCAAGACAGCCCAATCAAGACGGAAGAGCTACGCCGACAAGAGACGCCGAGAGATGACATTCGAGATCGGAGATTTCGTATATCTCAAAGTGTCCCCCCTTAAAGGAATGCAGAGATTTCAGCTTAGAGGAAAGCTCGCACCCGATATGTCGGACCTTTCAAGGTCCTGAGTCGCCGAGGAGAAGTATCCTATCAAGCTGGAGTTACTGGAAGAAATGTCGGCGGTGCACAATGTGTTTCACATCTCGCTACTCCGGAAGTGTTTAGAGGTACCTGAGAAGACCGAGGTGTTCAAGAACATCGACCATAGAGCTGTGGATATCAACTCAGATCTGACATACCGCGAAGTACCTATTCGCATCCTGGAAGAAGCTTTCAGAACCACCCGTACTCGAAGTATCAAGTTTCTGAAGATCCAATGGAGTAATCACACCGAAGAGGAAGCCACTTGGGAGAGAGAAGACTTTATGAGGACTGAGTACCCAGATCTCTTTAGTACCTAGTTTTCTCAGATCTCGGGACGAGATCTTTTGTAAGGGGGAAGGGTTTGTAACATCCCAAGTTTCAACAACAATAAATAAGAAAGAGAATTTCCCCAAAACCCAAAATTTGCAATTTACAAAAACTTTTTATATGCATATAGTGCCACATATAGTTTCTTGCATTTGAATGTTTTCTTTTGTGCAAATGCCATGATGAGTGTTAGTATGTTTAAACATTGCTTGTGAACCCTAACCAAGATCACCAAAACCCTAAATTGAGAAGAAATCAAGAAATGGGGAGAAACCCATATTTCCTTTACATACACCTTATGCCAAAATGCAAATCCTCAACCAAGGCCAAGTTTGTTTGCTCCCTTGCTTCTAAAACACTTTAATATGATAAACTAACACCTTTGCATCCTTGGATCAAGAATCAAATACCAAGAATTCAAAAATCTTGAATACATATGATAATGGTCAAGTGGACCAAAAATATTTTCTTCACCTCTTTACCCCTCTGTATTTCTCAAATCCTAAACTAAACTTTGTCAACCAAAGCCATGTCATCCAAGACCAGGTCAAGGTGAGTACTTTTCATGTTGACCACCATGGCTAAAGTTGACTAGGTTGACCAGAATTAAATTGCCAAAATGGGATCTGAGAAGAAAAACTAGATAACCCCAAATTTGAACTTTTGCAAATCAAATCCAAATTGAGTGCCACCACCACCAATACTTCACTATAATTATATGAAAGAGACTCACCAAAAAGAATTTCAAATTTCAAACAAAAGGTTCATGCGGGCATTGTGTCGAACGAGGTTGCGGGCGGCTTTTCCAATTTGTATGTCACCCTATTACACCCTGGGTTCTTCCCTAAACCCCTTTAACCTGTGATCATCACACCCTCTTACAGCCTACTGCATCACCCCGGTACCTGCTTGGATCGATTAAAGTGAGAGGAGAGGGGAAAGAAACCCTAAACTACTGCATGCCGTGGCCATGCCGGCCACCTTGTGCACCTTTCTCTCCGGCCTCTCTCTCTCGGCATCACCTTGTCCCCGAGCATCTACGTAACACGAGGAACATCACGGTACACGGCCCATGCTCGCCAAGGCTCGGCATTGGCCAGAACGCGCGCGCCCAAAAGCATGCCGGGGCATGCCGGCCAACGCGGTGAGCGCGCACGGCCGCGCCGATGCGTCGCCCACTCGAACGCGACCGTCCTCGCCCTGCATCCCTACCGCGTCGGCTGAGCATCTACTCCCCGCCCTCTACACGCTAGACGAGCGCCCGTGCACTGCCCGCACCGTCGCCGTCGTCCTCGACCAAAAGATGCCGCACGCCCCGTGACAAAACCTGCAAGCCCCAGAGCCATCCCGTCTCCTTTTCTCGCGCCGGCTAGCCGTTGAGCATCGCCGGGACGATGCCTACAAGATGCCGTCCTCGCCTTGCCCTTTCGATCGACGGAGAGGCCACGCCGACGACGCTCCTCCACGGCACCCCGGCCACCTTGCTCCCTCTATAAATAGCGACGATCGGCACTCCCTCTCTTCACACAATCCACTCCCCTCACCTCACTGAGTCTTCTCCACCCATCAATTTCACCGAGACCTCGCCGGAGCTGCTCGAATCGCGAGCTCAAGTCCGCCGGAGCCCGCGGAAGCCACCGCCGATTGGCGCTTCCCCGAGCGCCGCCGCTGCCCCAAGCTCTTCCTCATCTACTACACCTTCACCGCGCATACTGCCTGAGTCCTGCATCGGCCTGGTAGGCTCTCCCACCCCCTAGGCTCGCCGCCAGTGAGCCGTCGCTCGTCGGAGACGACGATGCTCCAGCACCGTCGATCTTCGTTCTAATCCTGCGGTCCAGATTGAAAATACCGGTTCGCTGTTTAAAGAGGCGCCGACAGGTGGCCCCCACCTCGTCAGCGCGGCCCGAGCGCGCCAGCCGCGTGTTGGGCTGCGAAGTGCTGCCGAATTTCGTTTCGGCCCAATAACCTTTCCCGCCTAGCCCACGATTTCAAATCCGAGTTTAATCTTATTCAAATTTGTTCTGCGAGATGCTTTAGTAATTTTTGAATAGTTTGAAATCGGCCAAACCAAATTTAGCAAACCTTATACCGTTGGAAAGCTCATGAATTTATCTATCCAATGCCACTGGCCCCACCAACAAATTCATTATAGATTTAATTAGACAAAAAGAACAAGACAGCGATTTTTGAACATTCAAACTTTATTTAAAATTCAACCAGAATAGATTTTGAAGTAATTCCAATTCTAATAAATCACAAATGATGTCCTCTAATTGATTATGCAATAACATAGCCCTGTTGTTTGTATGATCATGGACTAGATCAAATAAAATGGCTATGTAGTCATTTCTAGAACATTTTAAAGTAGAATTCAAACTCAACCCTAATATGAGAGTTACCTCTCATTTAAATTTTGATCCTAAGTACTAATAACCAGGGGGAAAGACTTAGGCTAATGAACCCTTGAGAATTATTACTTAGAGATTTTAATCCATTTAATGTTAAGTTTAAAACTATGTGAAGTGTAGCACTTCAATTAAATTGAACTCACATATAATAGATATGAAATGTTGACTTTGGGTCAACCTATATTTCATACCTTATTATTATATGAAGAGATTAAATCTTAATAAGAAGTAATGAAAAGAAATGATTTCCTTTAAAGACCTACATACCAATTTTAAGAAATAGGAGTAATGAGAGGAAATTATTTTCCTTCAAATAAAGACTAATCAAATAATCCACCATGCCATGTTTGATTGACACTAGGACTAGTATGTGAACCTTTTTGAGTGTTTCTAGTTTAGTATGTGAGCTTGGTTTAGTATTTATACCTCGTATTCGTATATAGACGCTAGTAGCGAGGAGTATCAAGAGGAGGAGGGCTACTCACGGGGAGAAGAAGAGAACTTTGAGAACTACTCAGCCCAAGGCAAGCTAACCCTTGCTAAACACAAGTGCTTAGCTCTACAAGAGCAAAGGCACCATCACACTTTACTTTTATGTATTACCTATCCCATGTTTTTACTTACATTTACTTTTGTTTATTTATTTCAAAGTACTTTTGATTTATGATTCACTTGGTCTAGAGTAGAAAAATACTTGGAATAGATTAGCACACTCAAAGCTAGATAACACCCCTCATATAGTTGCTAGTGCTAATCAATTAAAATTGACTACTCTAGATGGGAACATGGTGAAGTGAAATGACTTTGAAAGAAAGTAAAGTGGAGGTGGATTTTGAACAAGAGAAGGTGGTGATTTTTGAAAATTGATGATTGAGTTTGAATGCGATACCCTTCCAATTATACAAGTACCCCCACAATACCTGATTATGGGTAGGGCTTAACTAGAAACTTGTGTATTTTAGTATGGGTTCCCTCTGAACAAACATCATAGGGGTTACGCTGCGGCTGCCTCGGTTAAGTGTGGTTTGATGTTGAAATGAGGTGAATGTACGGCCCAAGCCCTGTGCAGTTCCCGGGTTGACCGCGGTTTTCACCGGGAGGCCAAGCTCATGGGGAGAGGTGCTCATACTAGCATATATAAGTGAAAGGTTAGGGTTGATGATCCGCGTCTCGTGTTACGATGATTCGGGGTTATCCTCGACGGATGTAATCAAAAGTTGTGGCACAAGAGTACGACCTCCGCGAGTGTTAAACCTATTCGAATAGCCGTGTCCACGGTTACGGACGATTGGAAAGGCCATACTATCTCCGTTATCATTAAAATGTTTTGATTCTAGAAAGGAATGGTGGATTGAAAGGTGACATTATGGTGAACCATAATGAGTTGTGGGAATGACACTAATGTTCCCACTTGAGTTAGTCTAGCACCTGATTTAGGCTTTTACCAAAGATTTATGAAACTAAAACTTGGCTTTATGCAAATAAACCTAGAGCTTAGCACCCCATTACACTTAATGAGTTTTTACCTTAGAGTTAGTTTGCGAGTACTTTAAAAAGTACTCATGGCTTTGCCCTGGCTATTCGAATGCCAGACTTTGAAGAGGAGCAACGATATCGGGATGACGGACAACGGGACGTCTACGATAACTAGGATCGTCTTCTATCGTCAAGCGTTGCACTGTGGAATAGATAGTCCACTACTACTACGCTTCCGCTATGAATTTGTGATGTTGAACAATCTATTTGTGTAATATTGGATCATGTGATCCCTTGTTGTAAGACTCTATGTGTTGTAATAAATGATGACTCTGAACTACTTACTATTATGTCTCGCAAAAACAATCTTCCTGGGATTGCGATGTATGATGTAATAGGGCATCCGGACTTAAAAATTCGGGTGTTGACACGCGACGAAGACTTTAAGTAGGTGGAAGGGCAACGCGGGGGGCCACACGATGGCCCCACACGCCAGGCCAGCGCGGCCAAGGGCCAGGCCGCGCCGCCCTGTTGTGTCGGCGCCTCGTGGCCCCACTTCCTTTCCCCCTCGGTCTTCTGGAAGCTTCGTGCAAAAATAGGACCACAGGGCGTTGATTTCGTCCAATTCCGAGAATATTTCCTTTGTAGGATTTACTGAAACCAAAAACAGTAGAAAACGACAGAATCGGCTCTTCGGCATCTCGTTAATAGGTTAGTGCCGGAAAATGCATAAATACGACATATAATGTGTACAAGACATGTAGATATCATCAATAATGTGGCATGGAACATAAGAAATTATCGATACGTCGGAGACGTATCAGCATCCCCAAGCTTAGTTCCTGCTCGTCCTGAGCAGGTAAACGATAACAAAGATAATTTACGGAGTGACATGCCATCATAACCTTGATCATACTATTGTAAGCATATGTAATGAATGCGGCGATCAAAACAATGGTAATGACATGAGTAAACAAGCTGAATCATAAAGCAAAGACTTATCATGAATAGCACTTCAAGACAAGCATAAATAAGTCTTGCATAAGAGTTAACTCATAAAGCAATAAATCAAAGTAAAGGTATTGAAGCAACACAAAAGAAGATTAAGTTTCAGCGGTTGCTTTCAACTTGTAACATGTATATCTCATGGATAATTGTCAACATAGAGTAATATAACAAGTGCAATATGCAAGTATGTAGGAATCAATGCACGAGTTCACACAAGTGTTTGCTTCTTGAGGTGGAGAGAAATAGGTGAACTGACTCAACATAAAAGTAAAAGATAGGTCATTCGCAGAGGAAAGCATCGATTGCTATATTTGTGCTAGAGCTTTTATTTTGAAAAACAAGAAACAATTTTGTCAACGGTAGTAATAAAGCATATGTATCATGTAAATTATATCTTACAAGTTGCAAGCCTCATGCATAGTATACTAATAGTGCCCGCACCTTGTCCTAATTAGCTTGGACTACCGGGATCATCGCAATACACATGTTTTAACCAAGTGTCACAAAGGGGTACCTCCATGCCGCTCGTACAAAGGTCTAAGGAGAAAGCTCGCATTTTGGATTTCTCGCTTTTGATTATTCTCAACTTAGACATCCATACCGGGACAACATGGACAACGAGATAATGGACTCCTCTTTAATGCATAAGCATGTAGCAACAATTAGTGTTCTCATATGAGATTGAGGATATATGTCCAAAACTGAAACTTCCACCATGATTCATGGTTTTAGTTAGCGACCCAATGTTCTTCTCTAACAATATGCTTGCTCTAACCATTAAAGTGGTAGATCTCCCTTACTTCAGACAAGACGGACATGCATAGCAACTCACATGATATTCAACAAAGAGTAGTTGATGGCGTCCCTAGAAAACATGGTTATCGCACAACAAGCAACTTAATAAGAGATAAAGTGCATAAGTACATATTCAATACCACAATAGTTTTTAAGCTATTTGTCCCATGAGCTATATATTGCAAAGGTAAAGAATGGAAATTTTAAAGGTAGCACTCAAGCAATTTACTTTGGAATTGCGGAGAAATACCATGTAGTAGGTAGGTATGGTGGACACAAATGACATAGTGGTTGGCTCAAGGATTTTGGATGCATGAGAAGTATTCCCTCTCGAAACAAACACAAGGATGAACCGGTGCAGCAAAACTCACATAAAAGACACATTGTAAACATTATAAGACTCTACACCGTCTTCCTTGTTGTTCAAACTCAATACTAGAAATTATCTAGACTTTAGAGAGACCAAATATGCAAACCAAATTTAGCAAGCTCTAGGCGACCATGGCGGTGAAGAGTCCTCCGGGAGATGATTCCCCTCTCCGGCAGGGTGCCGGAGGTGATCTCCAGAATCCCCCGAGATGGGATTGGCGGCGGCGGTGTCTCAGTAAGGTTTTCCGTATCGTGGCTCTCGGTACTGGGGGTTTCGCGACGAAGACTTTAAGTAGGCGGAAGGGCAACGCGGGGGGCCACACGAGGGCCCCACACGCCAGGCCGGCGCGGCCAAGGGCCAGGCCGCGCCGCCCTGTTGTGTCGGCGCCTCGTGGCCCCACTTCCTTCCCCCCTCGGTCTTCTGGAAGCTTCGTGCAAAAATAGGACCCTGGGCGTTGATTTCGTCCAATTCCGAGAATATTTCCTTTGTAGGATTTCTGAAACCAAAAACAGTAGAAAACAACAAGCGGCTCTTCGGCATCTCGTTAATAGGTTAGTGCCGGAAAATGCATAAATACGACATAAAGTATGCATAAAACATGTAGATATCATCAATAATGTGGCATGGAACATAAGAAATTATCGATACGTCGGAGACGTATCAGGGCAAAGTACTTTGATTGTGTTGTGTAGGTTCCACGTTGGCGCCGGAATCCCTGGTGTTACGCCGCACTACACTCCGCCACCATCAACCTTCAACGTGCTTCTTGGCTCCTACTGGTTCGATAGACCTTGGTTTCTTTCCGAGGGAAAACTTGCTACTGTACGCATCACACCTTCCTCTTGGGGTTCCCAACGGACGTGTTGACTGCACGCATCAAGCTCTTTTTCTGGCGCCGCTGCCGGGGAGATCAAGACACGCTGCAAGGGGAGTCTCCCACATCCAATCTCTTTACTTTGTTTTTGTCTTGCTTTACTTTATTTTATTTACTGCTTTGTTTGCTCTTATATCAAAAACACAAAAAAATTAGTTGCTAGTTTTACTTTATTTACTGTCTTGTTCTCCATATTAAAAACACAAAAAAATTAGTTACTTGCATTTACTTTATTTAGTTTACTTTATTTACTACTGCTAAAATGGGTACTACTGAGAATACTAAGTTGTGTGACTTCACTAGCACAAATAATAATGATTTCTTATGCACACCTATTGCTCCACCTGCTACTACAGCAGAATTCTTTGAAATTAAACCTGCTTTACTGAATCTTGTTATGAGAGAGCAATTTTCTGGTGTTAGTTCTGATGATGTTGCTGCCCATCTTAATAATTTTGTTGAACTATGTGAAATGCAAAAGTATAAGGATGTAGATGGTGACATTATAAAATTAAAATTGTTTCCTTTCTCCTTAAGAGGAAGAGCTAAAGATTGGTTGCTATCTCTGCCTAGAAATAGTATTGATTCATGGACTAAATGTAAGGATGCTTTCATTGGTAGATATTATCCCCCGCTAAAATTATATCTCTGAGAAGTAGCATAATGAATTTTAAGCAATTAGATAATGAACATGTTGCTCAAGCATGGGAGAGAATGAATTCCTTGGTGAAGAATTGCCCTACCCATGGACTAACTACTTGATGATCATCCAAACCTTTTATGCAGGACTGAATTTTTCTTCGCGGAACCTATTGGATTCAGCTGCTGGAGGTACCTTTATGTCCATCACTTTGGGGGCGGCAACAAAGCTTCTTGATGATATGATGACAAATTACTCTGAATGGCACACGGAAAGAGCTCCACAAGGTTAGAAGGTAAATTCTGTTGAAGAAACCTCCTCCTTGAGTGATAAGATTGATGCTATTATGTCTATGCTTGTGAATGGTAGATCTAATGTTGATCCTAATAATGTTCCTTTAGCTTCATTGGTTGCCCATGAAGAACATGTTGATGTGAATTTCATTAAAAGTAATAATTTCAACAACAATGCTTATAGGAATAATTCTGGTAACAACTATAGGTCATATCCTTCTGCTAATGGTAATAGTTATGGTAATGTAACGGCCCAGGGTAGTACCCCTAATAGATCTGTTTGTTCTTTTAATAAAACAGTAACCTATCTATCTGGCAACCCATCTCTTCTTCTCTCCCTGGTCTTTTTCCCCTCTCTTTCTTCCTCTACCCGGCGGCCCAGTTCCTCTTCTCCCAGCCCACTCCTTCTTCTGGCCCGTACCCCTTCGGCCTCCTTTATTTCTCCTCCATCCTCGTCACGTTGGACAACGACGGGAGCAGGCCATGTGCGTTGCCGTGGTCCCTCCTCCCTTTTAATCCCACCAAACCCTAGCCTTCCTCCTCCCCTCGCGCCGCCACTTTCTCCTTCCTCCACACCTCTTCTTTCGTCTCTGTGAACAAACGAGAAACAACACCGTCACCTCCTCACCATGGTGTCGTCGAACCAGGCCTCCCCTCGCCGAGCTGAGACCACCTGAAGATGCGCCTCTACGTCCTCGTCGTCCTCCTCCAAGGAATCGAGCCGAAGCTTCCCCAATCGCCGCCAATTTCGCCGTTTCCGTCTCCAATGCCGGCGGGGAAAACTTCGATTCCGGTGGCCCTGGCCAACCTCCGGCTACCCCGACCCCTCCTGCACCATTCTGGTGAGCTCCCCATCCTCCTACCCCTCCCCACGGACTCCCTCTCCCTCTTAGATGTCATGCCGATGGTGATGACCGTTTTTACCCGCAGACCCTCAACGCCGGCGACCTTCCGGTGGTGCCCCGGCCTCTCCTTCGCCCGCTGCAGGTCCTCCCGCGTCACTGCGCATCTCCAGCACCCACGCGCCCTTCCCGATTCGTCCCTCCCCATCGTACCCGAGCTCACCTGCAAGTTCTGCCATGGCCCCGAGCTTCGCCTTGGACGACTTCAAAGGGGTGCGCGTCTTGTTCTTCTCAACATCTGCACAGTAGCTTGGTGGTTTGTTCCTTTGATTTCGATTGGGAGGTTCTAAGATCAAATACCAGGGAAGACTAATTAACCAAACATTTTTGCTTCCCTTCCAGATCCGCTGATGGGCCTAGCCCAGTTCTATCTGGCGCAGCCCGCCTCCCCGTGCACGCAGCTTCTATCCGTCGCCGCTTGCACGCCATGTCCCGGCCCATCACCCTTCTCTCGTTATTCCTCGTCCTTTTCTTTTTACAGAAAATGTTTTAATCTTGCATAAATCATATCTCTCAATCCGTAGCTCGGATTAAAAAATATTTTATATGGTTTTTGATCAGAAAAACATAAGGAACATGATTATGCCATCCATGATTGCTGTTGCATAATGCATCATACCATCTCGTGATAGTTTGCATTAACACCTAATATGGAATATATGGAATATGTGGGATATTATATAAATGTTGTCCCGGTTCCATTTAACTTTGATATAGCTCACCTCTGCCATGTTTGCCATGCTAATCAACCCTTAACTTTGTCGGTACAAATGCAACTCCAACTCTAATTTGATTGTCCGGGGTTCAGAGCTCCGCTTAAATTGGATAAGTGCATTGCATCATCGATGCCATGTCATGCATATCATCTTCATCATGCCGGTTCTTCTTCCGTAGTAGTAAGTGTTGCATCCGTTGTTTGTTGTAGCATTTGCTTCTTCTCGGGATAGGATCACGAAGTGTTGATGTGAGATACGACGAGTTCTCCGACAAGTTCTTCTGCAGCTTTTCACAGGCGAGCCCACCTCCTTCACCTATTTTATATTTTGCTCTCCCTCGCACTGCTATCCTTATGTTGCGATTCTTTATCGAGTCACGTGTCCTATTCCACTTGTTTACCATAATAATCCTATATGTATCATTTCTTACCCATAGCCGTTGCTTGATGTTTGAGCCTTGCGAGTCGTAGGCGTGTTTAGGCTCTGTTGTTTATCTTGATCTGTTATCGGGATATGTTGGGTTGTTGGGAGGTTATCACATGCTATATCAGTTGTTGGAGATACACATGCTTTACTTTATTGTTAACAACTAAAATTGTAAGCGAGAGGCATCACGTGAGCCCTTTGCGAAAGCATCGGAACTTTGACTTGCTAATGTCCCCTAGGACCCGAGTTCTTGTTATCTGTTCCGAGATTGAGCGCTCTACCCGTACGTGGGTGAGTGGGACCCCCATCACCCACTACCTTTCCTCGAGTCTGTTTATTGGGAGCCACAACCTTAGTTTTATTTGCCCGTATGCACGATGCATGATTTACTTCCTGTTGCCTTCGAGTGTTTATTTATGTACTGTACTCATATTGCGGATAGACTTATCCTGTGCCTGGTCGTTAGTGCCCGCCTGGACTATGTCGCAAACCTCTGGGTCCGTATCGAAGAACGGCCGAACTTCATCACGGGTAGCTTAGTTGGGTGGCTCCCATTAAACTTTCTCTTGCATTGGGAACGGTCTTGATGTGAGACTCCACCTGTAGTAAGTGGGTTCGAGCATGCGTATGGTTACATTTGGGCAACCCCTGCAGGGTATACATCTTATCGATAAGCCGTGTCTGCGGTTATGGACGACTTGGAATTGCATAGCTTGATCATAGAACAACTTACACCTTATAATTATTGTTAATAATCTGATAATAACTTGCGTAGTAATATAGCATTACTACAACCGATACCTAATAAAACTTGTCCACCGTTGAGTGCCTTTTACATTGCCTCTTCGCTTTGTTGAAGGGGATATGTGTATTTGGCTGGGTTATGCTTGTGTAGTATTTATATGTTATCTTGTGCCCTCTCTTATCTTCTCTGATTAGACGGATGTTGTAGCGTGTCACTATTGGTTATAGTTTTGCTGCCGCTAAACCTACCATATAGCCCCAGGCGATATATATTTATACTCGCCCGGCGAGCATAGCCATTTCTAGTCTCGCTAAGTACGTGCCGGAGTTCGTTCCTTGGTACTTACTCTCGCCTTTTCCCTTTCTCTTTTGCTTCCTCCCTCTTGTCGGCAACCGATGGCCCGACTTTGACAGGTACGAGATGACGACGTTAGCAAGGTTACCCTTCCGGCTTGGCCTGGGCAGGGTTATGGACGCCATCATTTATCTTCAGGACTCTTAGTCCAATTTGTATCTTGTTCGTACTCGGACGTATTCGATCTTCTGTATGAAGTGGATCTTTGTATTGTATATTTGTATCTTGACTCGTTGGAGTCGCTGTTGTAATATATGTATCTTGTGGGCTCTATTGTAATCCTGGTGTAATGTTACTGCTCGTGTTAATTCCTCTGGCATCACGTGCGTGATTCGTCGCGCACGTCGTGTCGGAGGGCGTCTCAGAATCGATATCGTGCGGATTTCGGCGGGATCGCTGGAATCCTCAGGATACCGGTTCCGGGGCATCACAAGTTGGTATCAGAGCTCAGGTTGTCGATACCCCACTAGTCCAGCCTGTAGGCTAACCTTGCCGACGGACGTTGTGTCTAGTGTCAAAACTATTTTCTGAAAACTCGTTGGATAGATCTGATTAGCTCTATTTTTCTCCTTATCTATATTCTTTCTCCTCTTACCTTTGCGAGTTTTGAGTCTTCTCTCTTATCTGCTTCTCCGAGTCTTAGGTTCCGACGTGGTTTGGACGATCTATGCCTTCACCTATTAGGACCGATCTCTAAAGATTTCCGACAGAAGAACATCACCGGCGGCTAACCTCCGTCTTCTCCATTGATGTCATATATGCCTCTCTGATCTTTCTACAATTCTTTGTTCTTTGGCTCCGTCGAATCTTCGCTGACAATGCTTGTCGATATCATCAATCAGAATTCTGGGAGCTGTTACACGACTCTCCTATTCATGTGCAGAGTAATACTTTGAGTGCGGGATGGGCTGATCACCATACCGACTACTCTTATTATTCGCTCTTGTTACGATGAATTGGTGGATCCGTGTGACTGTTACTCCTTCCTTTGTTTCTCCGGAGTCCTCATCGTCAGCGGAACCACGACTTCTTGTTAGTAGTGTCGCCGATCTACATGGAGCAAGAACTCTTGTTAGTGGTGTCGAGGAGATCGACACGTCGCCTGAAGACCCGATAGTTCACCTCTCTCCCCCATACCTTGAGGTGGAACCTCGGGGCGAGGTTCCATGTTAGTGGTGTTGATTGTAATGGCCCAGGGTAGTACCCCTAATAGATCTGTTTGTTCTTTTCCTTTTTATGCATCATCATGCATTATGCATCATATCATCCACAAGATATTTTTTATCAAATAAAAATTATTTTAAATAAAAACTATTTTGTTATAACCTCTTATATGGTTTTACCAAATAAACCTCCTCCTTCTACTCTTTTAATAAAACAGTAACCTATCTATCTGGCAACCCATCTCTTCTTCTCTCCCTGGTCTTTTTCCCCTCTCTTTCTTCCTCTACCCGGCGACCCAGTTCCTCTTCTCCCAGCCCACTCCTTCTTCTGGCCCGTACCCCTTCGGCCTCCTTTATTTCTCCTCCATCCTCGTCATGTTGGACAACGACGGGAGCAGGCCATGTGCGTTGCCGTGGTCCTCCTCCCCCAACCACCATGCCCTCCACGTGCTCCCTCTCCCTTTTAATCCCACCAAACCCTAGCCTTCCTCCTCCCCTCGCGCCGCCACTTTCTCCTTCCTCCACACCTCTTCTTTCGTCTCTGTGAACAAACGAGAAACAACACCGTCACCTCCTCACCATGGTGTCGTCGAACCAGGCCTCCCCTCGCCGAGCTGAGACAACCTGAAGATGCGCCTCTACGTCCTCGTCGTCCTCCTCCAAGGAATCGAGCCGAAGCTTCCCCAATCGCCGCCAATTTCGCCGTTTCCGTCTCCAACGCCAGCGGGGAAAACTTCGATTCCGGTCGCCCTGGCCAACCTCTGGCTACCCCGACCCCTCCTGCACCATTCTGGTGAGCTCCCCATCCTCCTACCCCTCCCCACGGACTCCCTCTCCCTCTTAGATGTCATGCCGATGGTGATGACCGTTTTTACCCGCAGACCCTCAACGCCGGCGACCTTCCGGTGGTGCCCCGGCCTCTCCTTCGCCCGCTGCAGGTCCTCCGCGTCACTGCGCATCTCCAGCACCCACGCGCCCTTCCCGATTCGTCCCTCCCCATCGTACCCGAGCTCACCTGCAAGTTCTGCCATGGCCCCGAGCTTCGCCTTGGACGACTTCAAAGGGGTGCGCGTCTTGTTCTTCTCAACATCTGCACAGTTGCCTGGTGGTTTGTTCCTTTGATTTCAATTGGGAGGTTCTAAGATCAAATCCCAGGGAAGTCTAATTAACCAAACATTTTTGCTTCCCTTCCAGATCCGCTGATGGGCCTAGCCCAGTTCTATCTGGCGCAGCCCGCCTCCCCGTGCGCGCAGCTTCTATCCGTCGCCGCTTGCATGCCATGTCCCGGCCCATCACCCCTCTCTGGTTATTCCTCGTCCTTTTCTTTTTACAGAAAATGTTTTAATCTTGCATAAATCATATCTCTCAATCCGTAGCTCGGATTAAAAAGTATTTTACATGGTTTTTGATCAGAAAAACATAAGGAACATGATTATGCCATCCATGATTGCTGTTGCATAATGCATCATACCATCTCGTGATAGTTTGCATTAACACCTAATATGGAATATATGGAATATGTGGGATATTATATAAATGTTGTCCCGGTTCCATTTAACTTTGATATAGCTCACCTCTGCCATGTTTGCCATGCTAATCAACCCTTAACTTTGTCGGTAGAAATGCAACTCCAACTCTAATTTGATTGTCCAGGGTTCGAGCTCCGCTTAAATTGGATAAGTGCATTGCATCATCGATGCCATGTCATGCATATCATCTTCATCATGCCGGTTCTTCTTCCGTAGTAGTAAGTGTTGCATCCGTTGTTTGTTGTAGCATTTGCTTCTTCTCGGGATAGGATCACGAAGTGTTGATGTGAGATACGACGAGTTCTCCGACAAGTTCTTCTGCGACTTTTCACAGGCGAGCCCACCTCCTTCACCTATTTTATATTTTGCTCTCCCTCGCATTGCTATCCTTATGTTGCGATTCTTTATCGAGTCACGTGTCCTATTCCACTTGTTTACCATAATAATCCTATATGTATCATTTCTTACCCATAGCCGTTGCTTGATGTTTGAGCCTTGCGAGTCGTAGGCGTGTTTAGGCTCTGTTGTTTATCTTGATCTCGTTATCGGGATATGTTGGGTTGTTGGGATGTTATCACATGCTATATCGGTTGTTGGAGATACACATGCTTTACTTTATTGTTAACAACTAAAATTGTAAGCGCAGGCATCTCGTGAGCCCCTTTGCGAAAGCATCGGAACTTTGACTTGCTAATGTCCCCTAGGACCCGAGTTCTTGTTATACGTTCCGAGATTGAGCGCTCTACCCGTACGGGGGGAGTGGGACCCCCATCACCCACTACCTTTCCTCGAGTCTGTTTATTGGGAGCCACAACCTTGGTTTTATTTGCCCATATGCACGATGCACGATTTACTTCCTGTTGCCTTCGGGTGTTTATTTATGTACTGTACTCATATTGCGGATAGACTTATCCTGTGCCTGGTCGTTAGTGCCCGCCTGGACTATGTCGCAAACCTCTAGGTCCGTATCGGAGAACGGCCAAACTTCGTCACGGGTAGCTTAGTTGGGTGGCTCCCATTAAACTTTCTCTTGCATTGGGAACGGTCTTGATGTGAGACTCCACCTGTAGCAAGTGGGTTCGAGAATGCGTATGGTTACATTTGGGCAACCCCTGCAGGGTGTACATCTTATCGATAAGCCGTGTCCGCGGTTATGGACGACTTGGAATTGCTTAGCTTGATCATAGAACAACTTACACCTTATAAGCGTTGTTAATAATCCGATAATAACTTGCGTAGTAATATAGCATTACTACAACCGATACCTAATAAAACTTGTCCACCGTTGAGTGCCTTTTACATTGCCTCTTCGCTTTGTTGAAGGGGATATGTGTATTTGGCTGGGTTATGCTTGTGTAGTATTTATATGTTATCTTGTGCCCTCTCTTATCTTCTCTGATTAGACGGATGTTGTAGCGTGTCTCTATTGGTTATAGTTTTGCTGCCGCTAAACCTACCATATAGCCCCAGGCGATATATATTTATACTCGCCCGGCGAGCATAGCCATTTCTAGTCTCGCTAAGTACGTGCCGGAGTTCGTTCCTTGGTACTTACTCTCGCCTTTTCCCCTTTCACTTTTGCTTCCTCCCTCTTGTCGGCAACCGATGGCCCGACTTTGACAGGTACGAGATGACGACGTTAGCAAGGTTACCCTTCCGGCTTGGCATCGGGCGGGGTTATGGACGCCATCGTTTATCTTCGGGACTCTTAGTCCAATTTGTATCTTGTTCGTACTCGGACGTATTCGATCTTACGTATGAAGTGGATCTTTGTATTGTATATTTGTATCTTGACTCGTTGGAGTCATCTGTTGTAATATATGTATCTTGTGGGCTCTATTGTAATCCTGGTGTAATGTTACTTGCTCGTGTTAATTCCTCCGGCATCACGTGTGTGATTCGTCGCGCACGTCGTGTCGGAGGCGTCTCGAAATCGATATCGTGCGGATTTCGGCGGGATCGCTGGAATCCTCAGGATACCGGTTCCGGGCGTCACAGGTAATTCTTATGGGAATTCTTACAACAATAATAGGAGTGTACCCCCTGGTCTTGAAGCCATGCTTAAAGAATTTATTAGTACACAAACTGCTTTTAACAAATCTGTTGAGGAAAAGCTTGATAAAATTGATATTCTTGCTTCTAAGGTTGATAGACTTGCCTCTGATGTTGATCTTTTGAAATTGAAAGTTATTCCTAATAAGGATATTGATAATAAAATTGTTACTACAGCAAATGCCATCCAAGTTCGAATTAATGAGAATATTAGATTGATGGCCGAATTGCATGCTAGGTGGGAAAGAGAAGAAAACGAAAAACTAGCTAAAGAGAATAATGTAGCTAAAGTTTGGACTATCACCACCACTAGTAATGATAATGCTTCACATGTTGCTACACCTCCTACTATCAATGGTAAAATAATTGGTGTTGGCAATGTTTCTACTCCTAGTGCAAAGCGTGCAAAATTGCTCGAAACTGCTAAAGCTACTTGAAACTGATAAAACTGCTGAATTTTTCAAAATATTGGGGACAATGATTCCATTGCTGTAGATCATAATGGTTTAGACTTTGATGATTGTCACATCTCTGAAGTTATAAAGTTCTTACAAAAACTTGCTAAAAGTCCCAATGCTAGTGCTATAAATTTGGCCTTTACAAAACATATTAGGAATGCTCTCATAAAAGCTAGAGAGGAGAAACTAAAACTTGAAACTTCTATTCCTAGGAAGTTAGAAGATGGTTGGGAGCCCATTATTAAGATGAGGGTCAATGATTTTGATTGTAATGCTTTGTGTGATCTTGGTGCAAGTATTTCGTTATGCCTAAGAAAATTTATGATATGCTTGACTTGCCACCATTGGGAAATTGTTATCTGGATGTTAATCTTGCTGATAATGCTATAAAGAAACCTTTGGGGAGGATTGATAATGTTCATATTATGGTTAACAATAACCTTGTCCCCGTTGATTTTGTTGTCTTGGATATTGAATGCAATGCATCTTGTCCCATTATATTGGGAAGACCTTTTCTTCGAACTGTTGGTGCCACCATTGATATGAAGGAAGGTAATATTAAATATCAATTTCCTCTTAAGAAAAGTATGGAACACTTCCCTAGAAAGAGAATGAAGTTACCTTATGATTCTATTATTAGAACAAATTATGATGTTGATGCTTCGTCTCTTGATGTTACTTGATACACACTTTCTGCGCCTAGTCGAAAGGCGTTAAAGAAAAGCGCTTATGGGAGACAACCCATTATTTTAATTCTGCACTTTTATTTTATATTTGAGTCTTGGAAGTTGTTGCTACTGTAGCAACCTCTTCTTATCTTTATTTTATTGCATTGTTGTGCCAAGTAAATTCTTTGATAGTAAAGTCAATACTAGATTTGGATTACTGCGCAGGAACAGATTTCTTGCTGTCACGAATTTGAGCAGTAGTCTCTGTAGAAAATTTATAAAAATCTGCCGATTTACATGCATGATCCTCAGATATGTACGCAACTTTAATTCAATTTTGGCATTTTCATATGAGCAAGTCTGGTGCCTCTTAAAAAATCGTCTTTACGGACTGTTCTGTTTTGACAGATTCTGCCTTTTATTTCGTATTGCCTGTTTTGCTATGTTTGATGGATTTCTTTGTTCCATTAACTTTCAGTAGCTTTGTGCAATGTCCAGAAGTGTTGAGAATGATTATGTCACCTCTGAATATATGAATTATGCACTGACCCTCTAATGAGTTTGTTTTGAGTTTGGTGTGGAGGAAGTTTTCAAGGGTCAAGAGAGGAGGATGATACAATATGATCAAGAAGAGTGAAAAGTCTAAGCTTGGGGATGCCCCGTGGTTCATCCCTGCATATTTTAAGAAGACCCAAGCGTCTAAGCTTGGGGATGCCCAAGGCATCCCTTCTTCATCGACAACTTATCGAGTTCCTCTAGTGAAACTATATTTTTATTCCGTCACATCTTATGTGCTTTACTTGGAGCATCTTTATGTTTTTGTTTTTGTTTGAATAAATTCGGATCCTAGCATTCTTTGTTTGGGAGAGAGACACGCTCCGTCTGTTTCGTATGAACACATATGTTCTTAGCTTTATTCTTAATGTTCATGGCGAAGGTTGAAACTGCTTCGTTCATTGTTATATGGTTGGAAACGAAAATGCCGCATGTGGAAAATGGTATAATGTCTTGAATAATGAGATACTTGGCAATTGTTGTGCTCATATAGATCATGTTTAAGCTCTTGCATCATGTACCTTGTACCCATTAATGAAGAACTACATAGAGCTTGTTAAAATTTGGTTTGCATGATTGATCGCTAGAGTCTAGATATTTTCTGGTTGAGGTGTTTGAACAACAAGGAGACAATGTAAAGTCTTATAATGCTTACAATATGTTCATATGTGAGTCTTGCTGCACCTTTTATACTTGAGTTTGCTTCAAACAACCTTGCTAGCCTAGCCTTGCATTGAGAGGAATTCTTCTCGTGCATCCAAATCCTTGAGCCAAAAACTATGCCATTTGTGTCCACTATACCTACCTACCACATGGTATTTCTCCGCCATTCCAAAGTAAATTACTTGAGTGCTACCTTTAAAAATTCTATTCTTTGCCTTTGCAATACACAGCTCATGGGAAAAATAGCCTTAAAAACTATTGTGGTGAAGAATATGTACTTATGTGTCTTATTTCTTAATAAGTTGCTTGTTGAGCAGTAACCATGTTTACGGGGACGCCATCAACTCTTTTACCTTTGTTGAATATCATGTGAGTTGCTATGCATGTTCGTCTTGTCCGAAGTAAGGGCGATTTTCATGATCAAATGGTTTGAGTATGCATACTTGTTAGAGAAGAACATTGGGCCGCTAACTAAAGCCATGATTCATGGTGGAAGTTTCAGTTTGGACAATCAATCCTCAATCTCTTATGAGAATATTAACTGTTGTTGAATGCTTATGCATTAAAGAGGAGTCCATTATCTGTTGTCTATGTTGTCCCGGTATGGATGTCTAAGTGGAGAATAACCCAAAGCGAGAAATCCAATGCGAGCTTTCTCCTTAGACCTTTGTACAGGCGGCATAGAGGTACCCCTTTGTGACACTTGGTTGAAGCATATGCTATGCTATGATAATCCATGTTAATCCAAGCTAATTAGGACAAGGTGCGAGCACAATTGGTATACTATGCATGAGGCTTGCAACTTATAGGATATCTTATACATAACACATATGCTTTATTACTACCGTTGACAAAACGGTTTCTTGTTTTCAAAATGAAAAGCTCTAGCACAAATATAGTAATCCATGCTTCCCTCTGCGAAGGGCCAATCTTCTACTTTATGTTGAGTCAGTTTACCCATTCTTTCTATCCCAGAAGCAAACACTTGTACCAACTGTGTGCATTGATTCTTACATGTTTACTTATTGCACTTGTTATATTGCTTTGTGTTGAAAATTATCCATGAGATAAATATGTTGAAGTTGAAAGCAACTGCTGAAACTTATATCTTCCTTTGTGTTGCTTCAATGCCTTTACTTTGAATTTATTGCTTTATGAGTAACTCTTATGCAAGTCTTATTGATGATTGTCTTGAAATTATTATTCATGAAAAGTCTTTGCTATATGATTCATTTGTTTACTCATTATCTTCATCATTTCTTCGAATAGCTGCATTCATCTCATATGCTTTACAATAGTATGATCAAGATTATGATAGCATGTCACTTTAGAAATTATCTTTGTTATCGTTTACCTACTCGAGGGCGAGTAGGAACTAAGCTTGGGGATGCTTGATACGTCTCAAACGTATCTATAATTTCTTATGTTCCATGCTACTTTATTGATGATACTACATGTTTTATACACATTATATGTCATTATTATGCGTTTTCCAGGAACTAACCTATTGACGAGATGCGAGAAGAGCCGATTGCTGTTTTCATGCTGTTTTTGGTTTCAGAAATCCTAGTAAGGAAATATTCTCGGAATTGGACGAAATCAACGCCCAGGGTCCTATTTTTACACGAAGCTTCCAGAAGTCCGAAGAGGAAACGAAGTGGGGCCACGAGGCGGCGACACGCCAGGGCGGCGCGGCCCAGGTCATGGCCGCGCCGGCCTGTTGTGTGGGCCCCTCGTGGCGCCCCTTGACCTGCCCTTCCGCCTACTTAAAGCCTTCGTCGCGAAACCCCCGATGCGAGAGCCACGATACGGAAAACCTTCCGGAGACGCCGCCACCGCCAATCCCATCTCGGGGGATTCAGGAGATCGCCTCCGGCACCCTGCCTGAGAGGGGAATCATCTCCCGGAGGTCTCTTCATCGCCATGATCGCCTCCGGATCGATGTGTGAGTAGTCCACCCCTGGACTATGGGTCCATAGCAGTAGCTAGATGTTGTCTTCTCCTCATTGTGCCATCATGTTAGATCTTGTGAGCTGCCTATCATGATCAAGATCATCTATTTGTAATGCTACATGTTGTGTTTGTTGGGATCCGATGAATATTGAATACTATGTCAAGTTGATTATCAATCTATCATATATGTTATTTATGTTCTTGCATGCTCTCCGTTGCTAGTAGAGGCTCTGGCCAAGTTGATACTTGTGACTCCAAGAGGGAGTATTTATGCTCGATAGTGGGCCCATGCCTCCATTAAATGCGGGACGAGTGACGAGAAAGTTCTAAGGTTGTGGATGTGCTTGTTGCCACTAGGGATAAAACATCGATGCTTTGTCTAAGGATATTTGTGTTGATTACATTACGCACCATACTTAATGCAATTGTCCGTTGTTTGCAACTTAATATCGGAGGGGGTTCGGATGATAACTCTGAAGGTGGAATTTTTAGGCATAGATGCATGCTTGGATAGCGGTCTATGTACTTTGTCGTAATGCCCTAATTAAATCTCATAGTACTCATCATGATATATGTATGTGCATTGTTATGCCTTCTTTATTTGTCAATTGCCCAATTGTAATTTGTTCACCCGACATCCTGTTTATCTTATGGGAGAGACACCACTAGTGAACTGTGGACCCCGGTCCTATTCTTTACATCTGAAATACAATCTACTGCAATTGTTCTTTCATTGTTCTTCGCAAACAATCATCATCATCCACACTATACATCTAATCCTTTGTTTACAGCAAGCCGGTGAGATTGACAACCTCACTGTTACGTTGGGGAAAAGTACTTTGATTGTGTTGTGTAGGTTCCACGTTGGCACCGGAATCCCTGGTGTTGCGCCGCACTACACTCCGCCACCATCAACCTTCAACGTGCTTCTTGGCTCCTACTGGTTCGATAAACCTTGGTTTCTTTCTGAGGGAAAACTTGCTACTGTACGCATCACACCTTCCTCTTGGGGTTCCCAACGGACGTGTTGACTGCACGCATCAGATCCCTAGGCCTTGTTTCTAAGCATCGAAACTCCATTTATTTACTGTTTTGTTGCATGTTTACTCGCTGCCATATTTTATTCAGATTGTTATTACCACTCATATACATCCATACTACTTGTATTTCACTATCTCTTCGCCGAACTAGTGCACCTATACATCTGACAAGTGTATTAGGTGTGGTGGGGACACAAGAGACTTCTTGTATCGTGATTGCGGGGTTGCTTGAGAGGGATATCTTTGACCTCTTCCTCCCTGAGTTCGATAAACCTTGGGTGATTCACTTAAGGGAAACTTGCTGCTGTTCTACAAACCTCTGCTCTTGGAGGCCCAACACTGTCTACATGAATAGAAGCGTGCGTAGACATCAGAGGTACTATATGGAAACCCTATTTAGACGAGATTATTTGGTAGTAGCAAAAAGTAAAGTTCTAGCATCGCATTTGATTGAATCATGAGCAAGGTTGCTCAGACCTTTTGATTCCTTCAGTTATTGACTAGTAATTTCATCATACTTGCATTGCAAAACCAAATAATGGGAGGTTGTCGTATCCTTCTAGTCCTTTAACATTCGGACTCTCGTAGAGAACTCATACATGAGTAAGAAGCTAGTATTTTTGGTTGACCGTAAATTCGAGTGGCAAGGTACATATGTTCGCTCATTAGCTTTAACACCTTATGAGTGGAAGGGGTGCATCCCTTTTTAGCGTAAAAGTGCAAGTCAGTGGGCACTTCACATAACATTCAAGAGAGAGAACTAACACATAGTTAATAAATCAAAGCTATAATTCATCTTTATTTCACATCATAATGTTACTAGGGTTCTCCATATCTCCCCAAGAAAAAAGGAACTACTCATACATGAAGGGATCAACATCATAGCAATAATATGGATGGGATATGAGAGTACAATCGAATACAATTGAAGATCCACACAAAGGTTTGGATTACAACCAAGTAGACAAAGGGGATCGGTGTTGGAGACGTTGTTGTTGTGTTGTTGATGATGATGATGATGGTGATGATCGATGTGTTGCCCTTAAAGATCCTAGTCTCCTCCTCCTCTTCTGTGTTTGTGGATATGGTGATGGAGCGGCGGCTGTGGAGATGGCGGCGGAGCGATAGCGATCCCCCTAGGGTGTGGATGAATGCTATCTCTCATTGGCTCCTCCCCTCTTTATATAGGCCCTAGAGGTCGGTTTTACGAACCGAAGAATCTCGGGGCCGAATATGCCCATCGGGCCTTCGCAAATGTTGTTCCGTTTGACAAAACGAATCCAACGGATCCTAGTACAGACGGGGTCTACTCGTAGCGATGGTCACTAAACTCGCAGATGTTTTCGTATTTTGCTTGCCATTTCTTCATATGGACTACGATTTGGGTGTTCTTCGGCTTGTTGAACTCGTATGGACAAGGGCTGAAATACCATGGCCTTTGATCTTAAATATGAGATGTTGGAAAAATATCACTTTTCCCACTCCTCATATGGCTAAGTCACGGTGCTTGTAATTCACCCATATTGTACCCTCTTGGTCCCTTTTGCCTCCCTTTCTCCATGATTGTCCATAACACCTAAATACATGGCAAAGACAAGGTAACCATAATAAAATCCTACTAAAACTACTAAATTAGCAAAGCTCGTATGAAAGTGAACAAGAACTTGTAAGTATGTAAAATAGGCATAGGTGTAGCTAACCGGAGCATGAAATGAGTAACAATATGAGTAATAGTAGACTTAAAAACCTCGGTAGAAAAGTGCAAAATTTCGAGCTATTAGTCAACCTTGTATCTCCTCATGCTCTATCATAACATCTTGAGGTATATAGAGAACTCTTCATTTCATTACATGCTCTAGACCATAGTCATCCATAGCTCAACTTATGCGACTATCATGACACCGGCTTAGAGCCATACCTTTAGTTCTTCTCTTGAAACCAAACACTCAAGATCATGATGCCAATACCCAAGGTATATGTTTATCTTCATGGCATCCACACTTGAATCCAACACATGTACAATAAGAAATACGTAGGAGTATTTACGCATATAAACTCAATGAAAACATTAGTCCATAAGGATTGTCATTAATTACCAAAAAAACATTTAGGGCAATGTACCCTTACACCTGGCCCCTATGCATATAAAATAGAGTGTATAGTGCTTACCCTTAAGTATAGAAGATGCACACATCTTCCTTTGCTAGCCTTGTTATTCTCGTTTATGTTCTTCCCTTGTTTCAAAGCCACCACACGCTATTGAAAAAATCCATCTGCATTGACTTACGAAGACATTTTAACCTATACAACAATGGTGACCACCAAACTTTTTGAAAGAGAAAAGTCTCCTTTCGGGTTTCCTGTGTTTGATAACAACACCCGAATACTATTTCATATTGTTCATAGTATTGTTGAAGATTTTATAGGTACACAACATTATCGGTGACCCCTAAAAATCGGAAGGATCAAGACGGAAGTTGTGTCTACGCTAGGCCTAGGTGTAGATATTTCTGATTTTTGTGTGCGTGTTGCAACGCTTAGGTTGGAGAGGTGTTGAAATGAAAAAAGATTCAAGGTTTTTACCGCTACACGCCTCCCAACACATGTGTACACGTGTGCTGGAACTCTGACAGGTGTACTACAGCTCCCATTTGGAAGCGGTAGTACCGCTCCCAATACCACTTAGCATTCAAAATTTACCCGCGCAATATCCCTTGCGGTACTCGAGCGGTACCATGACCGGAACTATTGCTTGAATCTCCTTTTTTGTGAATCGCGGTAGTATCGACTGCGGTATCGGTCAATTACTGGCACAAGGAAAATGTTTGGTGTTAAAGGTCCCGGTATCGCTCGCAATACTCGATATGGTACCTGTCCGGTACTTGTACCGATAGTACCGCGAGAGCCCACATCTCAAGTCATTGACCGCAACGGTAAGAAGAATGAGCTAGTACCGCTCCACCGAGCGCTAGTCCTGGTCATGCACGGATATGAGAAAACGGTTGGATTTGAACGCCCCTATAAAAGGGGGCCTTCTTCCCCAGCCCGACCTAAGTTTTTTTTGTACTCTCTCTCCTCCATTATTACTGAGCTTCAAAGCCCTAGATCTCCCTCCCTAGACATCCAATCTTGCCCAAACTTTGAGAATCGATGGAGGAGGACCCGATCTACAATCCTACCCAAGAAAATTCAAATCCCCCACCAATCCTTAGTGGATCTTGAACCCTAGATCTCCTCTTATGGATGTCCTTGAAGAAGAGATCATATTTAGGCTAGCTTGGGGTTCGTACTAGCCCAAGATGATGTCGGTAGCCTCCAAACATGTGGATTCTTGCCCCAACGCTTTGTGAAGGTTTGTCACCTCGGCCAGCTTGCTTAGTGGAGAAGTGGGCATCCCTTTGTGGTGTGCTCATCGAGGAATAGGTGACGCCTTTGTGGCGGTTGGCTAACTTCGTAGTGTCACACCCCCTCAATGTAGACGTACTTCCCTTGGGAAGGAACTACATGAATCATCTCTGGCATCTCATCTCGCTCGGATTCGGTTGTTTCGCTTCCTTCACTTTATTTCTTCCTTGTACCTTTGCAATTGTGTATCCATATTACTTGTTTCCTCATTTAGGGTCACTTACATTTGCATATCAAAGTCATCACCTTTATATTTGTAACATCCCAAATTTTCAAACAAGAAGAAAATGAATTTCCTTTTTCCAAAAATGAGAACCAACAAAAACTTTTATTACATCATGTGCTATGCATAGTGCTCATACTTAATATTTGTGTTATTTCCATGTTGTGTGTTTACAATCTTTGACAATGTGCCAAAACCCTAAACTCTACCCCTTTTCAAAACCAAGGAGAAAGCAAGATTTTAAAATAAAATAAAAAGGAGAGGCATATGTGGGCATATAGTCTGTACTTGCAAATATAGGTCTATGCCCTATGTACCTTACCAACATTGTTTGAAACCCTTGAAAAACTCAACCTCACACTCAAGCAACCCAAAACCCTGCTCCTTGAGATCAAAGGGAAGCAAAGAAGAAAAATAGAAAATTGCAAAAACCCTCACATATGGCTTATGGCAATTTTTGAAAATACTTAACCTAGGATAATTTGAATTGTTCCAATGGTTGGGAAACATAAATAAACCAATAACAAACACTTTTGAATCAAAGAAACTCAAATCAAATCAAAGGAAAAATAAAAAACTAGTTACATGTGATAATGGTCACATGTGACACTTTTAATATCTTACCCACTTTGAGCCCTTGTATTATGAGTTTTCTAAACCAAACTCTCCCAACTCTTTGCACCTCATCCAAGACCTCATCAAGATGAACACTTTTGATGTTGACCACTTTGACCAGTTCCTTTTCTATTGATTATTATAAGGATGCAAAGTGGTAATGTTGAAAGCAGATTCTAGATTGCCCCAAATTTTGGAATTTTCACAAACCACTTACAAAACCCAAACCAAGACCACCAATGGTTGGCAAACATTATTTAGAACACATCTATGCAGAAATTTGGCCAAAATTCAAACACACATGAGACCTTGGCTTATGATCAAATTGTTTACATAGAGGTACAACCACTATTTCAACCACTTTGTACCCCTCACCCCACTTCTCTTGTACTCCTCCATAGTGCACCAGGTACCACAACAACTCCCAATGACCTCACTTAGCCTAGCCATGCTCACCCTAGCACAAGGACACTCAATGTCATTGCATGTGTCACATATACATGTTGGCATTGATTAATTATGCATACCCTAGCTCTCTCCAACCTAGCAAACCTTGTCAAAATCTTTGGTCTCACCCCCCTACAGTAGGCCATGCCCTCAGAGACAAAGAAAAATGCACAATTGATCCCATGCCATCACCATGCCGGCCACTTGATCACCACCATGCCAACCCTCACCATGGCCCTCCTCTCTTTCTCTCACCTTGTCCTGGAGGCTCACCTCATCACTCTGTACCTGCTGGTGCGAGCCCTGGCCAAAGAGAAGCCGACAGTGCCCAGAACACGCTGTGCCCAAACGTGCCAGGACGCGCCAGAGCATGCATGGACGCGCCCTGGACACGCCGGTACACGCACGCCTCCCGTCGACACAGCTCTCCCGTCACCCTCTCCTTTCACCCACCTGCTCACCACGACCCCAGCAACCCCGTAGACAACCTCATTGGCTCGCCGGTGCCCTGTAGACGACGACATGGTCGACGTCCTCCGCCACGGGTCCTGCAGTACACGACGTCGCCTGCCCGCCTCCGCCAACCCCTGTCCTCGCCATGACGCGCGTTAGGTCCGCGGTGACATTGCCTACACGACGCCTACTCCCCTGGCCCCGCGTGACCTCCATCGCCGTCATCACCACTCACCTGCTCCGCACCCTCGGCCACCTCGCGTCGCTATAAAAGGAGAGCGCCCCGGCCTCCATTGAGCACACCAATCCACTCCCCTCTCTCTTCTGCCTCTCCTCAACCCTCTTCCCCTTCACATTAGCCACCACGCCGCTCAAATTTCGCCGGAGACCGTCGCGGCAGTAGCTCAACGGAAGAGAAGCTCCAGGCAACCTCCGCCGCTCCCTCGACCCTCCTTCGACTCGCCATCGACTCCTCGATCGTTTGCCCGCATCTCCAACCCTCGCCGAGCCTCCGGCCAGCCGTCGTCGACCCCCTCTGCCACGCCCAGGGTTTGCTCGCCGTTGCGGAAGGTGACGATCGTGCACCGTCCGATCCTCTTTTAATCTAACGGTCGTCGTTGCGTATCGTTTCGGTGAAGGGATAGAGGCTGACAGTGGACCCTGCCGTCAGGCCACTCGCGTCCCGCGTGGCAGCTCAGCTGGGCTGGCCCGTTTAACCCCTCTCTGGCCCATTTCCTTTTCCCGCGCAGGCCCACGTTTTTGAATTTGGTCTGTTTAGTTTAATTCAAATTCTCTGCAGATGCTTTTTCAAAATTAAACTTAGAGAAATCTACTCAACCAAATTTGATGAACTTTATATGGTTGGAAAGCCTATAAAATTCTCAATCAAACCCCACTGGCCCCAAGTAAAAATCCATCTTAGATCTTCTGTAGAAAAAATAACAAATCAGTAACTTTGCAGATTTCAAACAATTCTTAAAAATCAACCATAAGTGATTTTGAGTTGATTACAACTCGCATAAATCACATTTCATATTGTCTAATTGATTATGTAAAAACATGACATAGTTGTGTGCATTATCATAAGCTAGATTCAAATAATGGCTATGTAGTCATTTCTAGATCATTTAAATCATTTAAAATTTAGGATTTTAAATCTATGAGGTGTAGCACCTCATGTTGGAGATATGCCCAAGAGGCAATAATAAAATGGTTATTATATATCTTTGTGTTTATGATAAATGTTTATATACCATGCTATAATTGTATTAACCGAAACATTGATACATGTGTGTTATGTAAACAACAAGGAGTCCCTAGTAAGCCCCTTGTATAACTAGCTTGTTGATTAATAGATGATCATAGTTTCATGATCATGAACATTGGATGTTATTAATAACAAGGTTATGTCATTATGTGAATGATGTAATGGACACACCCAATTAAGCGTAGCATAAGATCACGTCATTAAGTTATTTGCTATAAGCTTTCGATACATAGTTACCTAGTCCTTCCACCATGAGATCATGTAAATCACTTATACCGGAAGGGTACTTTGATTACATCAAACGCCACTGCGTAAATGGGTGGTTATAAAGGTGGGATTAAGTATTCGGAAAGTATGAGTTGAGGCATATGGGTCAACAGTGGGATTTGTCCATCCCGATGATGGATAGATATACTCTGGGCCCTCTTGGTGGAATGTCGTCTAATTAGCTTGCAAGCATATGAAAGGTTCATAAGAGACCACATACCACGCTACGAGTAAAGAGTACTTGTCATGAGACGAGGTTGAACAAAGTATAGAGATACCGACGATCAAACCTCGGACAAGTAAAATATCGCGTGACAAAGGGAATCGGTATCGTATGTAAATGGTTCATTCGATCACTAAGTCATCGTTGAATATGTGGGAGCCATTATGGATCTCTAGATCCCACTATTGGTTATTGGTCGGAGAGAAGTCTCAACCATGTCTGCATAGTTCGCGAACCGTAGGGTGACACACTTAAGGTTTGATGTCGTTTGAGTAGATATGGAATATGGAATGGAGTTCGAAGTTTTGTTCGGAGTCTCGGATGGGATCCAGGACATCACGAGGAGTTTCGGAATGGTCCGAAGAATAAGATTCATATATAGGAAGTCATTTTATAAGTTTGAAAATGATCTGGTGCATTTATGGAAGGTTCTAGAAGGTTCTAGAAAAGTCCGGAAGAAATCACTATGGAAGGTGGAGTCCCTCCGGGACTCCACTAGCATGGCCGGCCAACCCTAAGGGGGAGGAGTCCCAGGTGGACTCCACCTAAGGTGGCCGGCCACCCCTGAGAAAGGTGGGAGTCCCACCTTGAGTAGGACTCCCCCCTTGAGTAGGTTTCCCACTTTTGGGAGGTTTTGTTGTTGGGGTCTTATTCGAAGACTTGGACTACAACTCTTGGGGACTTCCACCTATATAATGAGGAGCCAAGGGGAGGGGCCGGACACACCAAAGCCTCCTAGGCCGCAGCCCCCAAGTGGCCGGCGCCCTAGACCCCCTCTCTCCCCAAACCCTAGCGCCCCTCCTCCACATATCTCTCCCGCAGCGCATAGGCGAAGCCCTGCCGGAGATCTCCACCACCACCGTCACCACGTCGTCGTGCTGCCGGGATTCCGAGGAGGATCTACTACTTTCGCTGCCCGCTGGAACAGGGAGGAGGACGTCGTCTTCATCAACACCGTACGTGTGACCGAGTACGGAGGTGCTGCCCGATAGTAGCACCGTCAAGATCTTCTACGCGCTTTTGAAAGTGGCAAGTGATCATCTTCTGCAACAACGAGATCTAATCTCGTAGGCTTTGGAAATCTTCAAGGGTTAGTCTCGTCATCCCCTTGTTGCTACCGTCTTCTAGATTAGATCTTGGCTTGTGTTTTCGTTCTTGCGGTAGGAATTTTTTTGTTTTCTATGCTACGAATCCCATCAGTGGTATCAGAGCCGTGTCTATGCATAGATTGGTTGCACGAGTAGAACACAATTGTTTTGTGGGCGTTGATGCTTTGTGTTCTTTAGTTCGAGTACTTTGCATCTTTGTGGCATAGTGGGATGAAGCGGCTCGGGCTAACTTTACATGACCGCGTTCATGAGATTTGCTCCACGCTCGACATGCAACTTGTATTGCAAAAGTGGCTTTGCGGGTGTCTGTCTCTCCTACTATAGTGAAGATACAATTTACTCTTTCTATTGACAACACTTGTATCACCGTTGTGGTTCATGTTCGTAGGTAGATTGGATCTTACTCGAAAACCCTAAACCACGTAAAATATGCAAACCAAATTAGAGACGTCTAACTTGTTTTTGCAGGGGTTTGGTGATGTGATATGGCCATAATGTGATGATGAATATGTATGATATGATCATTATTGTATTGTGGCAACCGGCAGGAGCCTTATGGTTGTCTTTAAATTTCATGTTGAGTAGTATTTCAAAGAAGTTGTAATAGTTGCTACATGGGAGAACAATCATGAAGACGGCGCCATTGACCTTGACGCTACGCCGACGATGATGGAGATCATGCCGTTGATGATGGAGATCATGTCCGTGCTTTGGAGATGAAGATCAAAGGCGCAAAGACAAAGGGGCCATATCATATCACATATGAATTGCATGTGATGTTAATCCTTTTATGCATCTTATTTTGCTTAGATCGCGACGGTAGCATTATAAGATGATCCCTCTCACTAAATATCAAGATAATAAAGTGTTCATCCTTAGTAGCACCGTTGCTAAGACTTGTCGTTTCGAAGCATCACGTGATGATCGGGTGTGATAGATTCAACATGTGCATACAACGGGTGCAAGCCAGATTTGCACACGCGGATACTAAGGTTGCCTTGACGAGGCTAGCATGTACAGATATGGTCTCGGAACACGGGATACCGAAAGGTAGAGCATGAGTCATATGATTGATATGATGAACACTTTGAGTGTTCGCCATTGAAGTTACATCTTGTCTCGTGATGATCGGACTTGGTGTAGTGGATTTGGTTCGTGTGATCACTAAGACAATATGAGGGATATTGTTTTGAGTGGGAGTTCACTTAGTTTTTAATTTTGTTAAATTAAAATTTGAACTCAATTTGTCATAAACTTAGTCTAAACTATTGCAAATATATGTTGTAGATCATGGCGTCCCTATCAATCAATTTTAACCAGTTCCTAGAGAAAGAAAAGCTTAAGAGCAACGGTAGCAACTTCACCGACTGGTTCCGTCATGTGAGGATTTTCCTCGCTGGTAGAAACCTGCAATATGTGCTCGATGCACCGCTAGGTGCCCCACCTGCAGAAACTGAATCGATGAAGTAAAGAAAGTTTACGAGACTCGGAAAACTCGGTACTCTCAAGTTCAGTGTGCCATCCTATGCAGTCTGGAAGCCGATCTTCAAAAACGTTTTGAGCACCACGATCCGTATGAGTTGGTCAACACTACAAGAAAAGTTGCCATGGCCGACGAAGTTGAAGTCGCGCCGTGGTTGCTGGTGTACCATGGCCGACGATTTTGGTCCCTCCGTGGTGCATGTCAAAACTTTTTTTTTCTCGTTTTTGAGGCCACCTAGCCCGACGAAAGCGGCCAAAACGTCGCGTATGGTGGCCCGGGACGTGGTGCATCGCGAATTCTCGGGTTCGCCGTTCGAGTCAACGCAAATCCGCACCGCCGAGGGATGTAGGGCCCGAGATGGCGGCCTCTGCGGCATTGTTTTTTTTCTCGATCGCGCCATCTCGTTCAACGTTCTCCGATCGAGCCGTTTACGATGCGGGATCATGGGTCCCGCATGTCATCCTCTATGAACCAAAATTCTTTCTATTCTTGGATTTTTTTGACCCCCGATTTACGGCTACTTCCTTTTTCTTTTGATCCCTTGCCGCATTGGAAACGTTGAGACCGCTGTTGCTAAATGGGACCCGCATGTCATCCTCTATGTGCAATCAACTTTCTTTTCTTGGAGTTTTTTTGGCACCTCAAATTTGGTCACTTGCCTTTTTCTTTCGATCCCCTGCCGCCTCTCAAACGGTGATACCGCTGCTGCTAACTTGGGACCCGCATGTCATCCTCTATGCACTATAAAACTTTCTTTTCTTGAATTATTTTTGGCACCTCATATTTGGTCACTTACCTTTTTCTTTCGATCCCCTGCCGCCTCTCAAACGGTGATACCATTGCTTGCTAAATGGGACCCGCATGTCATCCTCTATGTACTATAAAACTTTATTTTCTTGGAGTTTTTTTGGCACCTCAAATTTGGTCACTTGCCTTTTTCTTTCGATCCCTGCGCGCCGCCTCTCAAACGGTGATACCGCTGCTCGCTACTTGGGACCCGCATGTCATCCTCTATGTACTATAAAACTTTCTTTTCTTGAATTATTTTTGGCACCTCATATTTGGTCACTTACCTTTTTCTTTCGATCTCATGCCACGTTTGAAACGTTGAGAACCCTGCAGGCTCATGGGACCCGCATGTCATCCTCTATGTACTATAAAAGTTTATTTTCTTGGTTTTTTTTCACCCTCTGATTTTTGGCAATTTCTTTTTTCTTTTGATCCCCTGCCGCCTCTCAAACGGTGATACCGCTGCTTGCTAAATGGGACCCGCATGTCATCCTCTATGTACTATAAAACTTTCTTTTCTTGGAGTTTTTTTGGCACCTCAAATTTGGTCTCAAGTTTCTCTAATTATTTTGCACTCAATGTTTGGTCACTTGCCTTTCTTTCGATCTCATGCCACACGTTTGAAACGTTGAGGAACACACGCCGGCTGCATGGGACCCATGCAATGTCATCCTCTATGTGCTATAAAAGTTCATTTTCTTGGTTTCTTGGTTTTTTCACCCTCTCGATTTTTGGCAA